>NW_015152015.1:42368-45929 GCF_000732505.1 Cyprinodon variegatus | reverse complement strand
TTTTTTTTTTTCTTTTTTTTTCTCGATTGATTGATTAATAATTGAATAGCAAAAGGCTCCCTGAGAAGATTTCTTATGAAACTAACCCACTACATTTACCCACTACTTTCCACTTGAGGAGTTCTAGATAGAGCATTTTGACAGATTACATTATTTTTTTTAGCTTAAATGCAAAATGTTTATGCTGTTTATTTTGTATAATTACAGCTATAAGTGGATTTCTCTGTCAGCTAAAGGCCTGTTTTGGTCTTTATATTCCAGATAACGATTAACCAATCAATTACTAAACCAATTGCAGTGATTTCAACAATCGATTAATCACAATTCATCTGATTGTTTTGATTAACTGTTACAGCCCTATATATATATATATATATAAAAAAAAAGATGTATACTGAAACATCAGTATACTCATGTATACTGATGTTTCAGTATACATGAGAGTCTATTATCACAGCATTTTTCCCTGACTGACGTTCTTGGGTTTTATATAGTTTTGTGTATTTTGTATTTTAAAGCAAATATTCCTAAAATGTTAATTTAAAGGAGGCTTATAAACATAAGCAAACAAATAATTGTAATAGGTTTGTACTGGAGTCTGTTTTAGTCTTTTTTTAAATTTTGTTTACCGTCGAGCAAAAACCTGACAGTAAACAAAAAAACTTGATGTATAGTTCTAAAGAATCATGACAGACTGAAATACTGTGATGGAAGGATCTGAAAATATTGAATCAGAGAAGCCATCTATGCAATCAAAGAATAGCAGCGTAAATCAGGTAAAAATATCAGCGTCTGGATTTATGCAAAGCTAAAAGAGACAAGCATTAGAGAATGAATGCATTGAGTGGTTTTTAAAGCTGAAGCTTTATCAAAACATCTGAAATACAACTTGAATGCTTAATATAGTTGAATAAGATGTTCTTAGTTGTATATTTTGTGCAGAATTTCAATCCCACTGATATATTTGCTTTGCTGGATGAAGATCCACACTGACTGTATATCTCTAGCATCTTTAGAGTGATGAGGAGTTTGTGATGCAGCTGGAGAGAGAGAACAGTGCAGAAAATGTGGCCTGCATTTGGGATACTGTATGAAGAGTAACCATTGTGTCATGGGGGCCTGTAATTGACATGATTTGTGTAATTTCATTAAATGACTTCAGGAAACATGACTTCTTTCACATTGACCCGGTGGAGGATTAAGTGCCATGATCTGCTTTTGAATGTTTGTCACAAGAGAAAGAGAGACAGGAAGTCTGCTAAGAGGTGAGGTCATGACGGAGGGAATAATAGACGGCCTAGGAAAAAAAAAACAAGAAAATCTGAGCTGAGCCTCTGAGTGATGGACTTCTGAGAATATTTAGGGAGACGGAGGGAGAAAGCTTGGCTTTGAGGGGAGGGATCTGGAAGCTTCTGCTGCTCTCAGGGTCTCCATGGAGGCTTCTGTCATGTCTTCTTTCTCTCAACACATTTTCGCTGTTTGTCGAAGCTTGTGTGTGTTGAAATAAGCTGAAACTGTCGCAGTTCTACTTTGGCAGTGGGATTTGTGTAGTGATGCATTTTGCTGATAAAAAGAGCAAACAAACTGGAAGTCCCTGCTATATCAGTGGTTGTTGGCTGTGCAAAGGTTTGGCTGTAGGATCAGGACTCTCTTTTACTGACATTAACTTCCTCACATAACCAGCAGAGAGCCTTAGCTAAGCTATAGCTGAAAGCTGTTTAGATGTTTATGATCCTGTTATTGTGCTGAATAGTTGGAACAAATGAAAGAACTCAGCAGATGATAATAATGCATGACTTCACATCACGGTGCCCTGCACACTTCGAGGTGCCCAGATGTGACAACTCAGAGGCCCAGCAGACTAACAGGATTCGCTTCAGGAGAGAGGACAGATAGAAGTCCTGAAAGTGACCGTCTATTCAACACCTGGGGCTCTCCACTGTGTGTGTGTGTGTGAGAGTTAATGTCAGCAGTAGGGTCCGTCTGGAAGCGATGGAAAATCCTGCAATGAAGTGGTAAAAAATGTAATCCATATTTATTTTGTCATTTATTTCTTTTATGTTTTTCTGTAGTTTATTTATTTCTATTAATGCTTTGCCTGTAGATATCTTAGATTTGCCTAGTAACTATAACAGCAGCAAATAAGTGTAAAAAAAAATATTTTTTATTAGTTATTTTAAATGAATCATACAGTTAATAGGAAACTAACAGATGCAGATTGCTAAAAAAAAAAAAGAAAATAAAATGACTCAAACTTTTTAAGCTCATAGATTTACTTTTAGCTGATCAGCATTCGAGGTAAAAGCTGTATGTTTTTATTACTGCCACCTGCTGGACTGAATGTTAAGTGCAGGTTCTCTCAGGCTGATTGGGGTCTTCCAAAGTACACTGATGAATTACCCAAGATTCTTATTAGAGTACCTGTAGGTAATACAAATCCTGGGGCTTTCCATGGAAAATGAGCTGTTACTGGATTTCATTCATGGAATTTATTACATGTTTGTTTGAGTTAAACAACCTAGTTCAATGGAATCATTTATTATAACTTGGTTAAGTTACTGCAACACTTATACTTTTTAAGCCTCTTTATATCAATTAAGCAAATCTGGTAAATTATATAAGTGCATGAAGGAAAATGTATTGGATTAGGATCAATAATGAGTCTCGAATTGAGCAGCAGAACAAAAACAGAACTTTAAACGACTGAGAGGCATGTAAATAAAACACACCTCCACCTCACTCATGCTAAGCATCCTGAAAATAACAGGATTCTGTCTCCCATTAACTGCTACGGACAATATTAATTTTACAAGAAAATCAGAGGTGTCCCAATTTGATTTCTTGTGTGGAAAATTTTTTATTAGCATATATAGCTTTTTAAAGTGAAAAACTCACTCCTTTAAGTCGAGTTATCTAACCGTATTTTCTTGCTACTTAAATACCATTTGACCTCCTTACTTTCAGGATGAAAAAGTCTTTTTTGGTTGTTATCTGACCATAAAACAGTTGTGAAATTGGGGTCTCATGTGCAAAGAATCTAAGCCCATGTATTTTCATATCCTTACATCCCTTCGAGCAATTGTTTGTTTTCAGAATTCAAGGAAGTCTGAAAAGTAGAATACATATAGAGATAAATTAGTAGCCATTCAAGATTTCCCCACTTTCCGTGATGGGCCCTTGACTGGTCCCCTACAAATCCTTTTTAAACATCTAAAATATTCTGTCATTATTTGTGGACATTAGGATCTAAAGAGAAGCATCATCTCCTGGTCAGACCCTGTAATTCAGTGAAAGGGTGGAGTCAGAGTAAAAAGAAAAATGTGTTGGGTTCATGGAGGGGGTTTCGCAGGAGTTGAAGGGAAGTGGGCTGCCATTCCACTGGCATTTGACTGAGAAGGGCCATTTTGAATGGCTCCTACTGTAATACCGCAAAAACAGAAAACACCAAAAGCCAAAAATGGGTCCCCACCAGCAAAAAGACAGCATCCAACCCGTGATCTTTACTCCTGCAGCCCTGAATATATATCCCCTTTTTTTTTCTACAAGCAAAAGCTCCTTTAG
>NW_015152015.1:39661-41766 GCF_000732505.1 Cyprinodon variegatus | reverse complement strand
CAAAGTTGGTTTTATAGGTTTTATAGGTAGGCACAGCTGATTTCCATTCATAGCTGATTAACAAGCTTTTGCTGAACTGCAATCATCAGAATCAGCTGTGCCGAAGCAGGAAAACCCCTAAAACCTGCAGGACAGTGGCCGTGGAGGACAGACTTTGGACATGCCTGTTTTAGATATTCTGACAGTTTTTCCACATTCCTTATGAACAGTTTAAAATCACACTAAAATCAGTTGCCAAGTTAGATAAGTTAATTTAGTCAAGTTTAATTCAGTTACTTATCAATTGAAGAAATCCATTTATTAAGAGATGCACTCTCCTTTTAAGAAGGAACAGGGGCAGCTGATTTAAAAATGCACAAAAAGAAAGACTTTAAGCATAGACACTGGTAAACTTTAGAGACCAATGAAGCATTTAAGCCCAGTGTAGATAGTTCGAATGCCCAATGGTGAGATACACAGCGAGCTTTGGCATTTGTCTGGCATATTGAACGGCCCTAAAACAACTGTCTTTGTTAAATGTCAGGGACTTTGCAAAGGATCCAAAAGCCATAAAGCTGCCTTCTTGTTCTGACCTCAAACATTTTGCTACATTATCTTTTGTCGAGACCGCTTCTCTTACAGGTCTTACATTTTAACATTTTAGCCTTCAGCCAACTCTGAATATTGGCGACATTAATGCTTGATTCTGACTTTAGACGACTGTGGATCTGGACGGATTCACTAACAATATCTGGAGACTGAATTAAACCTTTTTGTTACTGTATGGCAGGGAAATACCTGATGAATGAGACAAAAAGCTATCAGTAAAAAGGTTTGTTCATTTCCTCTATTCAGTTGTTGTTGGGTGCTGAAAAATAATGCTCAAAGAGACAGAAAGAAGGATGGTCCAGCAGAGATAGAGAGCTGCAGTCTTAAATCTGCCACAAAAAGCTGATGGGAATGAAGAGTGACAGATGAAAAGTCAGAAACGCTGAGAGGTGTGAGACAATCTAAAATAAAATAAAGGTGTAGGAATGACAGAAACCTATCTGAGAAAAGCAACTGGCTCTATTTTGGTTTGCTTCTTGAAAATGTTTTTTTTTTTTTTTGCAACTGAAACTATTTTTCTCTGTTGAAGTTTCAGTGTTTTTTTTTTTTTTTTTTTTTTTTTTTTTTTTTTTTTTTACAAAGACCAGGAAGATTCTGTCTCCTTTAGCTCCAGCCTTTCTGTATTATGGCAAAGGGTTGAATTTTTATTTTAGAGTTATGGCCTTACACAGACTCTGCCCTTGGCTCAACTCCTCCAAATAAAAGTCCTATTAGATAATAGTTTATCAGATTATCCACATATCCTCATATTCTGAGATGTGACATGTGTGTAGGGGCATTGTAAACGGCGTTGAACACAGATAATTAATACCGATGTTTAATTTATCCTGGGGGCAGATCCCAGACTGAGTTATGACCACTTTTTGCAACCTACAGTAGTAGCCATTCAAAATTTCCCCACTTTCCTTGATGGACCCTTAGCTGGTCCCCTAAGAAATCAATCTTTGTACTAAAACATTCTTTCTGTCATCATTTCTGGACATTAAGATCTATAGAGAAGCATCATTTCTTGGTTAGACCCTGTAATTCAGTAAAAGTTTGAGGGAAATTTGCTGGGAGTTGCAGGGAAGTGTGCTTCCATTCGGCTGGCGTTTGACTGGGAGGGGCCATTTTGAATGGCTGCTACTGTAATGCTGAGAAGTGGAGACTGAAAGCAACAGGAAACAGATGGAGTGTGCGGCCTCTTTAAGTTTGACATCATTTTTTACCCTCTGATGATTTCGGATTTGTTCAGATGTGTTTTATAAGCAGTCGTCATAGTCTATGCCTCCTGCCTCTCTGTGTGTTAGATGTTTTATTTTCTGTAGCTTTGCTGTAGCTGGTGGAAATGTAATTATTCATTTATTTGAAATAAAAAAATTTAATTTCATTTTACTAAACATTTAGATAAAATTAATAAAAAGACATATGTGATTGTAGCCTGAGACTAATTGTGTATTTAAACCCTTGGGCAGGTTGGTCAACTCTGAAAAGCAAAACTAAATAGATAATAAAGAAAAAAAAAAAGAGAGCTTGTA
>NW_015152015.1:33364-37191 GCF_000732505.1 Cyprinodon variegatus | reverse complement strand
GAGTAGAAGCAAGACTACATTAGTGGGTGAATGAGAGACAGACGTGCGAGAAATGGAGGTAGTGAAGTTAAATGATGTTAAGTGGCTCGGCTGAGCCAGTCAGAGAGGAGGCAGTTCTCAAGAGAGGTGAAGAGGAGGATGCAGACAGAATGGAGCAGATGGAGCCAAGTGTTGAGTTTGATTTGTGACAGAAGAATGGAAGCAAGAGTTAGATGGATTGCTTTAAAAGATGGCAGGGAAACCAAGGGGTTTCTGTTAGCTAAATCCTTATGTGCTTGTTTGAACCAACAGAAGGTCTGATTTTATGCTAAAAGTTTATAAACTAAACAAAATGACTCTTGTAGAAACATTATCTGTATTTGATGTGTACCCTTTAGTTTCATCCTAATGCTATTCATTTACAACAGTCATACACAAAATTGTACTTTCTTTGATTCATGCATCTCTGAGTAATCCTCATCAGTTCTGCTGTCTAAAGGGCTGGTTATATTCCCGCAACAGTGTGTCACAATGAGCTTGTCGCAGGTATGACACAGATATTTTTGATTTATGCCCGATTTTGAAGCGTGGTCTGCACTATGTTATTCGACACCACAGTGCAAGAGGGACAATCCCGAACTAGGGGGAATACGATCAATTAAAATGATACGACTGGCATAAAATCAAATACAAACAGCATAAAAATAAAACAACAAGCCGGTCCCATCTAGGCGTAATCAGAGAAAATGACAAAGTGTGCTCCTGATGTCCAGTCTGCTCCGTAGCTTTGTTTAACCGCAGAAAATCCCGCTTCACAAAGATGTTATAGATAGGATGAGTCTTAACCTGTGTCAAGAGGCACAGATGCACCGACTGATGCAATTGGGAGAGAATACCGCAATTTTTTTATATTTTTCAAAATAAAACATCACTCAGACTCTGATCGTCTATAAATTATATATATATATACTTTTTTCTGTGCGGCCCGGTACCAAATGACCCACGGACCGGTACCGAGGACCGCTGCTCAAGGTGACAAAAAATAATATGAGCAAACAGAAACAGGTTCACACATGACAAGGAAAAATCTACAGGCACATAAAAAGTAATCTAGGAGCACAGAGAAGGAGCTTGGACTCATGGTTCTGACATATTAGGGCGACTCATGGGTTTTGAATCTTCACATTTAAAGAGAGTAAATAACATGCATTTGTTGTAAATAAAATTACTTGTATCAAGGCAGGGGCTTTTATGTTATCCTTTATTATTATTTAGATATATTTCTAGCCATGATAAAAACCTTGATTTATAGTCTAAACAATTAATTACAATTAGAGATGAAAAACTCGAAATATGGGGGAGTTGTAAATTTTATTTTTAATATATTTCTATGTTTTCTATCAGGGCACTGGCAAATTTGAATAATGTGGTTACTACAGAATGTTTAGTGATATAAATAACGCAGATAAAGCCGATTATGAATTGGTTTATTTTTTCAAGATAATTGCTGTGGCATGCCTTCACAGCTACACAGCTACCTAAGAGCAACCCTAAAGAATGCATAAAGAGGGTTTTTATTGTCATTTTATCACTATTATTATTGTGATAAGAATTTAGATGCACAGCAATCCATTCGTATCTCTATCTATTACACGTGTCCACTTTAGGCAGAATTCTGACTTCATAATTTTTAAAGCTAATCTGCTCTGGATAGCCTCCTCTCTTTTGTAGCTAATATCTGAGTCATGACAACCTGTTTATTGGCAATGAGATGTGGTTGTGGTCTCAGACTTTGTTCAGTGGTGCGATACGGTGATGTCAGTAAATCACCCAGGCAGGGAGGCAGCCTTGCTTTGAAGAAAACCCACCAAGTATAAATTGGTTGTAAAGACACTGAAAAAAACAAGATGATTTACGTCCTAACTATGTATACATTTGGCTGAAAAATGAAAGGTGAAAATCAGTCATTCTCAGATGGGTGAAAAAATGTTTAAAACTAGCGTTGCTCCAATGCCATTTTTACCGATAACCGATACCTGGCTGTGCAGTATTGGCTGATACTGATACCATACCGATACCATCTGTTTGAAATTGATGTGTTTGTTTAATGAAGAACTGCATACTACTTGGATGTAGAATAACTGCCATCATGGCTTTGTCAAGCTGCTGCCTACCTTGGTGAAGCAGGAAAAATACTAATGCAAAGTGAATCCAGTAGAACTTTTTACCTGGAATGAGTGACAATAGTCGAATAAACTTTTGGCTCTCAAAATGGTATCGGTGCCCTTTTTGTCGGTACTCACCGATACCATCATTTTAGAGCTGTATTGGGGCCCTGTCCGATACTGGTATCTGTGCAATATTATTGAAAGCCCAGTTTTCAACATGTTTTATTTGACTAAAATGGGACAAAATAAGACTGACGAAACACAGCCCAAATTTCAACAACTATCTCTGGACTAAATCCAGACTATGACAGAATATCCAGATTAAGCCTAAAAGCCAACGTCTAAATGACGTCTGGTGTTTGCAGTTTGTTTTTTCATCAGGGTGTAAAGAAAACAAATGTATTTCAGAAATAATGAATCCCCACATTATTCTAAAGGCATTATTTAATCATTGGTTTGTTTGAAAGGCCTACAAAACATGATATTGGACATTTTTAGTGACTGAATTCTGTCTAGTGAAACTGAAAAGCTGTCTACTGCCTCTTTATTTAACGAGCTGGTAAAAGCATCAATAAAACTCTGGCTCTGGTATGATGGCTGCAGCTGCTGGAAGCGCCATTCAGAGGTTCTTTATAGTGACATTGCCCCAAAGGGCGGAAACAAGGAGTCAACGTGACGCAGCCAAAGAGAACAGTGTGATTGGAGCGCCGCCTGACAGGAGGGATTGATATAAACAAAGTGTGACACGTTGGATTGAGGCGGCCTGCTAACAGGATGGAACAAACTAATATTATGAATTATGAATGTCCCTAAAACTAATTTTGAGGGATTATCATCCACAGCCTGACAGCTGAGATGTCAAACCTGATCCGTAGGGTGGATGAACCCAACAGCTGTTGTCAGACAGCTGAAAAGCGGCTTTGCGGTCCAGTCTGAAGCTTTTCTCAGCCAGCGACATGTTCTCCTCCTTTCTCAGTGCTCCTTTCACTAAGTTCTCCATAAAAATCACACAATCTTTCTGTTTTTCTTTCCGTGGTGACAGACGTTGCCTCCTGTGCAGCTTAGCAGTCATTACACGCTCCGAAAGACACGGAATCAGAAAGGCAACCGAGATAAACAATGATGCATGGTGGAGGGAGAAAGCCTGGTTACATGTTAGAGCATCAGCAAACTGCTCAGGAAGAACTGTGTAAATATAAAAGCTGAGTTACACGAGTTCTGTTGTCATCTCACTCCAATCTCTAAACCTCCAGCTTTATCTCCATGCTGTCACAATCTCCAACATTAGAACATTTTATCAAAGCAATGATGGTATAAATGTAAAAAGGGAGAAAACAAAACATGTTTTAGTCAATTTCTTATGAAGAAACATCACAAAAGTGTACAGTTGTTTCTGTGGTACCTCTAAATAAAATAGAGTGTAACCAAAGGCTTTCATTAAATCTTCCCATCAATCCAACTTTTCGAGCTTTGTGAAGGCTTAAGAGTTTTAAACAACTCATAATGAAGTAAGGAGTAAGGATGCTGGCGATTGGCCTGTTTTTCAGTGTGGTCCTGTTTCTCTGACTGTGACTGGCTGGAGGTGCTCCCTTCATCCTCTGACACGGGAGCTGGCTCAGAGCCTCACTGTGTGATTCCTGGATGGGGCCGCCTTTTACAGTTGCCTTTTGTGTCTCTCCT
>NW_015152015.1:19675-31699 GCF_000732505.1 Cyprinodon variegatus | reverse complement strand
TTTATATATATATATATATATATATATATATATAAAAAGACATGGGTACTTGTTGATGGCATTACATTTTTTTTAAAAGCATTAAAAGAGCATTGAAGTAGAGTTACTAATTTTTGTTTAAACACTGCTATTAACAATCAACTGCATTAACCCGACTAAAATGAAGTTTTAGTTTGTTGAAAGTAGTAGGAAGTTCCGGCTGGAGAAAAAAAGACGCTTTGGCGAGATTAAACTTTTGTTAGTTTATTTTTTCTGGATGAAAATTAATATTTTTGATGGATACCATAACTGCAGATCAACCTTAAATTAATCGGCACATGGTGGTTTGAGCATCATGCTCATCAGGAGGAAGAAGCTTAGTAGAGTTAATGGGAGGATGGATGGAGGTAAAAACAGAGCAATCCTGGAAGGAACATTGGCTGGATCTTATTCTTAAAGCATGTCGATGACTCTAAACAGACAGGAAGAGATACAGTGGAATGTTTTATATTCAATGTGTTAGCAACTTCTATTCAAAGTCAAGGACTAAAAATAGATCAAAGAAGTTTTCACACAGGCAATCACATCATAAATGTGAATAGGTTAATCAATGCAATACTAGTATTTTTTCATATTTTCACAGCTAACTGAATCATTTGTAGCTGTGCCCCATCAGTGATACTGTTAGAATACCACTGTCAAATTAAAATAAGATAAAACAGCAATACAGGCAATAGATTAATCCATTCTCTAATAATTATTTAAAATTACTTAATATATAGTTAACAAATGGTGAATATAAATGTCCATGTAAGGCAGATTGTTTAATAACCATCAGAGCTGGACTGACCCACTTCCTGTGGCCCATTTCTGACCAGCGATCAATTTTGAAAGCTTTGACAGCATAAAGAAGTGGTCATAAAATAATATAACATTTCTTTTCAGTTATATCATTAGTTTTATTCTGCACCACTTTAGGGTTTCTTCAATTTATTGTTTTTAAAAATATATATAATTTTGATAAAAGATAATAGCTATGAGCTTAAAATAGCCTTACATCGCTGTGCTTAGTGGTTCAGTTTTCTAGCATAGAAGTGACCCTCTGATGATAATAAAGCATCCATCAAACTTTCAATCCAAAAACGATCTAGAAAGAAGTCATTATTTGTGTATTTACCCTTGATTTGAGTAGTTAGATGAGATGATTTGCCAATGGAATAGGTATGTTTACTCTTAAAATAAGATAATTAGATAATATGCACTTGAAATAAGACAGTGTCTTATTCTAGATGTAAATTGTCTTGTTCCATCGGCAAGGTATCTCACTTGCCTCCTCAATTCAAAAGGAAATCCACTAATTTTAAGAGAAAAAATGACTTAGGTTTCGATTTTTTTCCAGTTATCAAAACAAGTTTTGATGGTGAGCTTCACATCATTTCCCTGCTGTAAATCAAAAGGTTGGTTTATTCTTTGAAAACCTATCAATAATTTTGGTTATGCTTCTGGGAAGATTAGCCCCCATTTAAATTCCTAAAGCCTCAAAAAGCCTTTTACAACATTTTTTTTACTTTTCAATAACCATGAGTTTATTTGACATCAATTTTAAATGTTAAAACACAGTTGATTTATGATATATATTAACATACATTAATTCATTATTTATTAATTGTTACAGAATTCTGTATTTTGTTTTCTTAGGTTTTCTTTGTCTGATTTTAAACTCAATGAGTTGAAATAAATGGACGTGCATCAGACTCGCTGTAGTACTGAACCAATTCAAACAACTGACTGTCTTAATGCTGCCTTCACACTCTGTTAATTTTAGTGTTTTATCTCCTTCAGTTCTGATGGACTTTCCTATTAATCAGCCTGCTGCGTTGTTTAGTAGCCCTGCTGCTCTGCAATTGTTTTTTGAAATAACAACCTTCTTGGGAGACAGTTCATTACCTCTTGATATGCAAGTAGAGATCAGTAATTGCCTTTAGAGTATTTGATATTAAATGGAATATTCTAGTTTAGTCAGAAGAAACATTAGATCTGAGATAAACTGTCCGTCTTTAATGATGAAGGGTAGATTAGTTAGTTCTCATCATGGAAATAAGAAACAAATGCAGTACCTTCTGAAATCCATGTGCAGTTCAGCTTAGTGCCTAATAAGTTGTTGGATCATTTGTGTCACATACAAGAGAATACAGTTAAAGGTCATTATGGTTTTATAATGACAACTCTTCTATGTCCTTCATTGAGTTTTGATCTAAACATAGAATAAAGTAGCTATTATAATATTTAAAAAAGGCAGAGAAGATATATTATCCCAAAAAGGCTAATTATTGAAGGGGATAAAGTTAAAAACCAAAAAAAAAAAATAATCCGAAACCTGTAAAATAGAGAGGGACCAGGAGAGCAGTGTATGCTGGCCTTTGGTGACTAATCATTTCCGCACAGGACCCTGTTTTTCCCCGGGGGGTGGGAGGCTGTTCATTTTGTGCATGCTCATATACACACATTAACTCTTCTTCCTCCCCTCTGATGTAATGCCAAACCTGCAGACAGAATATAGTCATTGCTTTCCAAAAGCATGAGTTGTCCACACATGCACACTTAATTTCAGATAAACAATGAAACTGCTGAATAAAGACTAAAGCTGCACTCTGAATGATTTTTGATATGTTAGACAATGACTTCCATAATAAGAATAACCTAACTATATTAAAAATAGTAACAGCTATTTAAAGGTATAGGTGGTTTGAATATTCTGTTTTTCTTATTGTCTGCAAAAGCTGCCAATGGCTCTTAAGTCCCATTTACACTTCCCTCTGAAAACCAATCCATGCCGAGCTCAGTTCCTTTTACCCTTTTACACACCACACTAGCACAGTTCCTTCACCTCCTAGTGACGATCTATGGTACTACTGCTCTTTAGAGGTAAACACGCAAATCATCATGACGGTGCACGCAACATTCAGAAAGATTGCGGAGAGTCAGGCGAAGAAGGCAGCCTTTGGTGAATTTACTTGACAGAGTCTGATTTTGGGAAGTGGATACGACATACAATAGTCTAATTAGGGTTTACAGACCCAGGGAACAACGGGAGTTGAGGTTATTCACACTGCTAAGCAGAATCATCACGTCTGAAATTTCATGATTACAGAGACTGACTGTAAGGAGATGACATGGTCTGCTAATGCACTCTTTGTTATCTGAGAGCCCTACTGATGAACTAGTACCATGTTAGCATGGTTTGGTTGTGTCTGGTGCGGTCCGGTTCAGTTGTGCTTGCCATTTACACTCAACAGTTATCTCGGTTACAGTGCTCGGACCAATCTCGTTTCAGTTTCAGAAGGCTAGAGTAAATGGGGCTATAGAAAATATAACGGGAAAAGACGAATTATTGCAAACTAGGTGTGAAAGAAATAATTACCATTAGATTGTGATTTATTGTGCCTGATTTGTTCATAACATGCGCTTGAAATACATTTATTTTAGTATTAGCGTTTTATGACCATCCCCTAGAGGGCGACACTGTTCATCCTTAGGTGGAAACTCACTGGCATTACTCCTCTTGCAAATACCAGAGTGGAGGGAGGGATGCTTAAGCAGAAATACATGCACTGATTGAAAGTCAAGTTAAGGCTTGTTTACATTGTTCAGTATTGAGGTGGATACAGGATGCATGTTATGTTGGCTGTTTGTAAATATAAACACTCAATTAACTCCTTATCACCTGAATAATGGCCCCTATAGCTGTAGTAGAGGGAAAAAAATTATTCAACTATTCACCCTAGTTAAATAAATGGAGATCGATGGATTTCACTCAGTCGGCACTTTATTTTCTTATCTTTGCAAAGAGAGACCAGTTCATCATACAGTCCTTATGGGACAGTTCTCAGCCCTGTTCTGACTAGACAGAGTTTATCCCTCTTACTTATGTTGATGAAAAAACTGTGAAGGTTGTGTCAGAGTTAAAACAAATAACAAGTATGATTTGTCTAAAACCACCCCTATGTCAGACATTTTTTCAGCCTTGCAGGTGAAACAAACTGAGTAAAAACATTTTTCCCTGGATAAATAGCATAACTAAATATATGAGTAAAGAGTGATCTAAATTTCCGACTGTATCATGGAGTAGCGTCAACATCTCTGCTGTCTTTAAAAGCTGGGGATGTGATGATAAAATGAGTCAATTACAGCAAAAAATTTAACAAGAAAGAAGAGGACATGCTAACAACAAGCACAGTAGTCTTGGAAGGCTTTTGTGTTTTAATACACAGTATGGAGTCGAGTTTTAAAATCCCCCTTAGCGCCAGCTAGCTGTTTGCCATAGCAACTGCTAATGGGAGTCCTTAATAAAAATTACAACCACAACAGCCCATTCAAAAGCCCTAGTAACAATCTTTCCCATCAGACTGTTGGGTTGAACTAAAAAAAGTGAGCTATCTTACAGTTAGAGTCCACTTAAGTAAAACTTGGTGTCAAATAGTCTGATACAGTGTCAGAGTGACCTAGTTATTTTTATTCAGTAACCTTTTTAATCCTATAAAATAAGTTTAATAATGTGTAATAAAAAGCTTTTTTTCTTGCTTATGCAATAATTATTTAATACAACTTGCAGAATAAATTATTAACTTTTTTTAAATTAAAGCAATAAAAAAATACATATAGCCCTTTAGCTTAAACCGATCTGTGCTGAGTTCAGACCGAGCTTGGTTCCTTACGACCATTTACACAGCATGCTAGCACAGTTCTTTGCCTCCTAGTGGCGATCTACGGTATCACTGCTAGGATTGAAGGAGGGACTCAAGCAAATCAAAAAGGCCTCGCCCGTAACTTTCAGGAAGATATGTTTGATTACAATTGTGATATTTTGTTGTTTGCAGAGAGTCAGGTTGAAGAAGCGCGATAAGAGCCTCAGTCTCGACGTTATCCAAGGTCACACTACACTCGTTGTTTACAGTTCCTCTTCTGTTTTACGGCGGGTGGTTGGCAAGCAGCTAACTGATGTGCATTACCGCCAACTACTGGAACCTTACTGTAAGTAGATGACGCGGTCTGCTCATGTGCTCTTTGATATCAGACAACCGAGCCCCAACCAAGCCCTACTGTTGAACTAGTGCTAGATTTAGCGCGTTTTGGTTGAGTCTTGCATGATCCACTTCCATTTACACTCAACAGTTACCTGGGTAACCGTGCTCGGATCACTCTGAACAAAGTTTCAAAAGGATAGTATAAATCGGGCTACTGTTGATATAAAACAGAGGAACACTAAACTACATCTAATGCTAGTTGCAGCATCTTTATCTGAAAACATAATTTCTTTGTAATTACATTAACATTATCATATAATATATTTTTTAATCTTGTTAGTAATAGATAACTAATGTCAGTGACTAAATGTTAGCTAACATTGAACTATTTAGATATTTGTTTTATTTTAATCCACACACTTAAGACGTTAATTCTTGGTCTGGCTTAAGTGTTGGACAATATTGTTAGGATGTGCTCACTGTGGACTTGCCTGCGTTTAATAAAGACGCAGGTTATTATTTTGTCAGTGATGGTGGTAACTTATCTTAGGCCCCATTTGTGTCTCGCTATTGCCGTTTCTATATATGTGTACTCATGTGCTCGTGAAACGTCATCATCCTCAGCCATAGTACTGCTACAATTGGAACCCAATTCGAATTGTGAGAACGGACAAAGTCCCTGGATGTTGTACTTGCCCTCCCTATTTACCCAGCTTGCATCAAAGCACACTTATCCGTTCTTCAGATTGACAGCTGTCCCAGTATGCATGGCGGCTGAAGCAGCTTACAGAGCTCAGAGTATTAAGTTAAAGGTTATCTTTTCTGATGCTGTTGTTCAATAAAAGTTTGTTTTAAGATCATTTGAGACGAGAGCATTATACTTTTAAGCGTCACTATATGGCCCATTTACCGATTTAATGCGTAGTTAGAAAAGAAATTCAGAAGTTGAGAGGACCGCGGCAACCAGCGGACCTCCGAGGCGAGCAGCAGCCTGGGCTAACCGCAGCCCGTCTGCAGCAGCCCTCTCTCAGCATAGCCATGTGTGAAGGACCGCTGGCTCTGATGGCGAGTTTTTTGTTTTAATTGGCAAAATGTTCATTTGATTTGTGTTTATATGACTATGTTCATTATTATTCACCCCAATAAATTAAAAAGTAAGTATTTATTATTATCTAGAGATAATTAATAACAGGAGGTGAAATGCAGCTGCACACAAGCCAGTCATGTGGAGACGTCACCAGTACCCTTCTGTTCCAATTAATTCATATTTATGCTCCTTGCTCCCATTCTCCCAGAATCCAGACTTTCCTGTGCTCTTCTCAAGAACACACTCGGATATAACACGGGTCCGTACTCGCATTCTTGTGAATTGAAAAATTGGCATACGTCTTGTAATTCTCTTCTTTTTTGGGGGCGAGGGATAAAATGGAACATAGCTTCTGGATAAGGAGGAGTGCTAAAGAGTAAGCTAATGCTAATTGTTACTTTATTTTTGAAAAGGGCTAGTTTTGACATTACCTCCTCAATTGTATCATTGTATCTCATGAGGAACAGTTGGGCGACTGTAATGCAATACCACATGTCAGTACCCGTGTGTGTGGCCATGTTTTGTTACCTGGTGGAGGCAATTTCGCAGGAATGTGCTACATTTTGGGTACTCATAGGTACTTGTGGGGACCAATGACTGGTCCCATGAGGACAGGTTCTCTTCTTTAAATGGGGGTCAGCTTTAGGACTAAGGTATGAATTGAGTATGGGTTAAAGGTATAGTGGAGGATCTCCGCAAATGTTTGAAAAGACCCGCCCTCTCCACTTTTAAAACCTGCGCATGCACAACCCTGTACCCGCTCCAGAGAGGGAATGCCTATTAAACGCTTGCGAGAGCATACACCAGCCAGGTTCTCCTCGTGCGCGCTCTGTTTAAAGGTTGCTGTTTGCATCGCTCATACAAGCTAACTTTCCAAAAGAAGATTTTAAAATTTTCCCACTATGTCAGACGCGCAACTGGTAAGAGAAAATGCAGACAAGCACGTAAACATACAGCCTTATGTAAACATATCACTAGAATGATTGACAATTAGGAGGACCACTTATTTTGATGATCCACCCGGAAAAAGAACATCTTCCACTATACCTTTAAGTTTAGGGTTAGGCCATAGAAATGAGTTTACAAATAAATGGAAGTAAATGAAAAGTTTTACAAGTAAAGTGGGCGCGTCTGAGCGATCTCTCTTAAGCAAGAGAGATGTCATCAGCTAATCCTGCTGTTGGCTCAGTTATCAACTACAAAGTGTTTGGATGTTGCCCCTTGTATGGTCATTGATACAGAGAGTGGTTGGTTGTTTACAACATGATCAGTCGAATAAAGTCAATTTCTTGTTTGATTAAATACAAACTAAAACAAGTTGTTTCTGATTCTGATTTTCTTCTCGTCATTTTAGCTCATGACTGCTTTCATACCCTAACAGTAACACCCAGCATCATACTGCTGAGGTGTTTTTCTCATCCCCGTCGGAGGCTTTGGTTTCTCACAATCAGCCGTCCCCTTAGGTTGCTGTCATTTCACACTGCGTTGTCATTTCTTCTTCGGCTATTTTATACCTCTCTGTGTTCTCTGTGTTTGTTCATTTTTCTGCATATTTAAAAAAAAAATCCCTTCTAGATTTGTGTTTTATACTTTAATCTGCTCTGACCTATATTTTGATGTGTCCCATCTTCTCTGATAGTACTTCCTTTGGCTCCTTTTGACCTGCCTTTTCTCCCCACAATCCTTTTCTGTTCATATCTGCTGGCACTAATTACTAATTAACTTTCATAAGGCCCTGTAGCCCATTTCAAGTCCCAAAGGACAACAGCTTCATGCAGTATTTAATCACTTCCTGTGCTGAAATGCAGAAGCTACAATCCATGTTTGTATCTATCTATAAAAGATTTAAAAAGGACGAGGAAATTAGATTTATTTTGTGTTTTTTTTTCTTTACCCACAGGAGGAGCCATCATGACGTCAGAAATGCAGGAAATCGCCATCACAGAGGAAAAGCCTCTGCTTACGGGTCAGGGTGATGCTGCCAAGGTCGGTTTCTACCACATATAATAGACACACATTATACATTGTGTTATTACTTTCTTATATAAGCGTGCATGGGGAACTTATTTAGTCAGAAGTAAGACTTAATGAGAAAGTCTAACTTGTGTGTGACCCAGATCAGTGTTTGCACTCTTAAATCTCAGCAAATCCTTTATCAGACAGCTTGTATTCCAGGCAGAAATGTGAAAAGTCTTTGGGTTGGTGCAGAAGGTGAGGGTTTGTGTGCAGCTTTCAGAGCAGAGCTTCAGCGTTGACGTCAAACCCTGAGGGAGCGAAAGCAGACCCTGCTCTGCTCTGCTTTGTAACAACAGCTGTTAACGACACCTTGTGGTCAAATAAAGAACTGCACCAGTCAACAGCCTAGTAAAACATTGATCATCTTTCTTTGATTATTGAGGAGAAAAGCCGATATGATCTTGATCAAAATAAAAGCCAAGGAAGAGATGGTTTGTCTTTCCTGCTAGATAATCATAAAGGGGCATTAAACAAAGATTTAAAGTGCAAAAAGGGAGTTAAACTGTCATATAATGGGGTAGATGGACCCAGTATTCAGGCGACAAAAAGACAATGACAAAAATAAAAGATGATTGATGATGTGAGTCACTTACCTGGTTTAACAGTTCAGTCCATCCACTCTAAGGAAGGCAGGATCCAGCCGAGCCCCAATGCTGCAACCCAAGTGAGCAGGCAGGGATCAGATGCAGTTCAGGGAAACAGTTCAGAACCGAACACTTCTAAGATCCAGGAATCCATAACCCGACCCAGGGTTCTGATCCGAACAGGAACTGACAGATCCAGGGTTTCAGGAATCCATGGATTGCCCAGGCTGGTTCAGAGTTCCATGAGCCCAGCAACGAGCTCAGAGAAACACAGCGGGCCCAGTGGTTGATAGCAACAGAGAGAAGACATGGTACCAGGAAAACCTGCAGAACTTTAAACTGGCTTCATCTAGGAGCCACGATCACGGGACTTAAAACTGGCTTCCCCTACACGCCGAGCCAAACATGACCAGAACGGGCTCAGCGGAGAAGAGCCGGGAAACATCAGGAGAAAGCAAACACTAAAACCCTGTCGACACGCACGCCACCAGGACTCAGGACATGAACCATGGACTTAACTAATGAAACAGAAAACACTGCGATCATGACATACACAAGAGACAAAATCTAAAATAGACATTGAAAAAATATTCTTAAAATTGTTGATTAACAGGTGACCTTCATGTTATTTTCTTCCAGGTATTACAACTATTATGACCCCATGAAGGCAAAAATCTTCTACGGTAATCTTAGCTAATAACCAGGTTGTTAAGGTCCCTCATAAGGATACAGAAGCAATCTTTAAAACAGTAAGGTGAACATTTAGGACGACCTTAAATCATCACACTTTCCCTCAGTCACTCCTGCCACAGTGGACACAAACCCTGGTTGGTCACAAGAGGCTAAAGCCCGTCATCTTAAAGGATGCATGGCCTTATTTGAAAGAAAACAGAAGCACGCAGAACTGAAATCACTTGTCTCCCTTTTATTGGTAGATTTTCATTTTGCTGATAAAGGTGACAGAAAATAACAGATAATATTAATGTGACTCTGAATACATTTACATTATCTAACTTAAGCTTTTTTTTAAGTAGTTTTGTTTTCTGATTGTTTGTCTTTCATCTTTTTGAGTTTATTTCATTGAGCTACTATTTTTTTAACATCTAATTAAAAAATCTTCCATCCCTAAATAATAACTGTATAAAAATAAAAAACACAAACACATGAGCTGTGCTTCTGCTAATGAAACTGTATTTCCTTCCAATAGGATGCAGCTGAACTTGCTGCAAGGATACTTCTGGACCAAGGACAGGTAAGATTGCAGGAAATATATAAATCATTTATGTATCGGGTTTAAATATAATATAACAAATGTTTAGAAAGCAATAATCTTTCATTAGAAAACAACCGTCCTGAAAAAATATAATTTCAACTAGATTGTCAGGCAGTGAAGCTCAGACATTTTCCCGAAAAGAGTTTTTGGGAAAAACACACAACTCTAGAGGATAAAAGCGTCAGATTGGCTGAAAAACAATATCTAAATATCAAATATTTGCCAATAAGACGCAGGCTATTCTTTATTGGGCTGACCAAAGGCTAAATCTGAGGTCCAGATATACATGAGGGGAGTGTTCTAAAGTCGTAGGGAAGTCATTTAAATCATTCTGGCTTAAACATGTATATAAATGTACTCTTTATCATATTGTCCCAAGTTTGGAAAATTTCTAGTTTTTAAAAAATACTGTCTTAATATCTGTTGGTTTTTTTGTCATCTTAAGCAGGCCAGTTAGTTATAAATGAGCTTGTACACCTAAATCTGGCCAATCATATATCAACAGCCATCTGTCAATAACATTTTTTTGGTCATAGGTTTAGGGTTGAAAAAAGAGATAAGAATAAATTACTTAACCATTGAGCTCCATCCCAGTGTTCACAGGGATGGAAGTCTGTGTCTTCGGCAGGCGTAGAGCTAACAGAACTGGCAGCGTTGCGAGGCAAGGGCTCAAACATGTACGGCTGTAATAATTCTACACCAAACAAAGCGTCTGTCGCCCTGGCGTCCTCTTCCACAATATCTTCATCCCCGCTTTCCTCCACTAAATAAAAAATATAGGATGGAGGAGACTCATCCACGACCTCCGATACAAAACTCTCCTCCTCTTGCATGTTTCCTCTGTCCATAGCGTTCCTTGACAGTGTCGTTGCTAAGTCACCAATTTAGTGCTACTTGGTCCCAATGGAATTTCCCATTGGGAACCTACTAGCACTAAGTTGCTAACTGGTTAGCCAAATGCTTCCGATAAACCTGCTTGCAAACCTTCTGCCACAACTATCTCGCCCCTCGATAAACGACCAATCAGATTCACTTTATTCACTCGTGTAAAGTCGCTTACCACTCAGGAAGAATTTGGAAATGCAACGGTTGGAACAGCCACTTCCCTACGACTTTAAAGGATGCATGTGCAGATGAAGTGTATTTATGCTGCACAGAGACCCATTAAGAGACAGGACTCCTTACCTTTTATCCCAGTATATACCGGCATGTCAGAGAGACACAGTTCATTAAGATCTGCTCCAAAAATGGCCTGTTATTATCCAGACGGTTCTCTGATGGGAGCAGTCTGCAACCAGTAGCAATTGGAGTAAAAAAAAAGAAAGGATTCCCTATCATGCATTCAGGAGGGCTTAAAAGGACAAAAACCATCTGATCATTATAAATGCGGTTATAAACACCAAGCATCTGTCCTGGTAGCGCTTTTAAGTCATTTTTAATGTAAATAAAACCACATAATTAGGGCTGTTAACATAAACATAAACTTGGAGTATTCCTCATTGTTTTTACACCTCCACTGGGAGGTGCTAACTGGTTTAGTAGGTAAGCTTTCTTCTAGAAATTAACAACAAAATACTAGCTATTTTAAGTATAGAGCCACATATTGCAGGCTGCAGTTTGCGCTGATGTATTCCTCTATGAATTAGCCAATTGTATTTCCTTTGCTACAAACCATGTTCAAAGATATATTGGCTTGAATTAAAGCTTTGTTTTAATTAACCAATAAATTTAGGAATAAAATAAGGCATAATTGTAGTTAAGCATTCAATATCTGTGCAAAGATGTTACGAACTAGATTTAATTTAATGTCTGAATAGTTTCCTTGGCCCCAGAGTTAAAGGAATTCACTCTGTGTTCTGCTTGAATGCTATGAAACAGAAAGAATAGAACGTGTCAAAATTAAGCTCTTTGGATTCAAACAGTCTGTTTTGGTAATAAAGTCATTGGAGCAAAGACTTTTGTTTTTCTTCTCTGGATTCAATGATTATTGAAGTTTTGCAGCCATTAGCTTTGAATAAGCTAATTTATTAACATTTTATGGTGTGTGTATATATATATATA
>NW_015152015.1:15885-19165 GCF_000732505.1 Cyprinodon variegatus | reverse complement strand
CTGATGGTGTTTGTTTCGTTTGCTGCTTAAATCAAAGTGCTTTCATGTGTTAGAAATGTCTATATTTATAAAATGTTTCTAAACCCACATTAACCTTTATTGTATGATAGACTGACTATATGGAAGTTAGAAGCAGCAATCACTTCAGGGTATCGGATCTGGACATTGTAGGGAAGCTCAGGTGATTGCAGTAAGAAGAAGAAGACTCATTTAATCAGGTTTGATTGATTTTTCTGCATTTAAGGATCTGTGGGGGCGTGTGTGAAATTCTGAAATACAAACACACAGTACAGACTCGGAAAACAGAAAAATAAATCAAACCCAGGCCTAAATATCATACCAGCATTCAGCATGCAAAGTATAATCAACAGGGATTATCAATACTGCAACATAAAACTCTAAGCCTATTGCTAGTTAGCAGCTATCAGCAAATAAAACTGTTTACCATGAAATACACAACATAAACATATTAACTCACGGCTCTATGGAAGCACACACTGCAGTCATTAAACCGATGTCTGCTCTGAATCGAGTGCTATGCATATGGTGCGTTTAAGAACTTTGGTGAAGTAGGAATTTACATGAACAGGGATTAACTTTTGTAGATTTATCATACACTGTTATAAAATTCTATCCCAATCGCCTTCTCTGCTCAGGAACACAGCGTTGAGACCCCGCATGGTGTTCTACGTGTTACCCTGCATGGGACACGGACCACCCGCAGGCCCGCCATCCTAACCTTCCACGACGTTGGTCTGGACAGTGAGTGAAGCTCTTCCTGTCTCGGCTTCCTCGTTTCCGTCTCTCCTCCATCCTCCTCCTCCTCACCCCTTTGTGTTTCTCCGGCAGGTAAGAGCTGCTTCTCTCCTCTCTTTAAATTCGAGGAGATGCAGGAGATCGTGAAGAATTTCACCCTGATTCATATCGACGCTCCGGGACAAGAGGAGGGGGCCTCCGCCTACCCGCCAGGGTATGACTCCACCCATTTCAGCTCAGTAATGTGTCCCGATGTAACCCTTTATTTCCTCAGAGTACATTTCTGTGAACAGTCTTCTGGCTGTAAAATACTCCCTGCTAAAAATACTCAACATTACCATCTCTCCTAACCCCTCCCAGCTATTGCTAAGGTGAAAACAAAATCCTCGCTTCTCTCTCCGTGCGTCTTATCCAACCTTTCAGCTCCTCTTTCTTCTTCCATGGTTAAGTTTATCTGAATGATGTGTTTGATGCTTATTCAGCCAATAGAAGCTAATATTTTCTTCATTTTAAATCCATGTGAGCGGAAGTGTGAGCCACTGTTAGAAATCGGAACCATCAGAGCCTCTCCATTGTTAGCTATCAACATAGAGTCTGGTTAATTTAAAATAAAGAGGATCTCTGTCCACTTCATGAGATTAATCTCTGCTGTCGTAGCTACCAGTATCCCACCATGGAGACCATCGCAGAGATGATCCCTGCTGTGCTGCAGTTTTTCAAGTGAGCCGGAGATCATTTCAATAAATCCTTCCGCATAAAAATCTGTTTAAATGAAGCTATTTCTTGAATTTTCTGACACGCCTATGCTGTATTAACTTCATGTCTCCGTCTGTCAGCTTCCGTACCGTCATTGGAGTGGGGGTGGGAGCAGGAGCGTACATCCTCTCCAAGTTCACAGTGAGTAGCTTCTATTGTTGGAGCTGTCATTTTTTTTACCATCAGGGACTTTTGCTAAAGTCTAAAGAAGCTGTCATCGTCAGACGCTGTTTCAGCTCTCAAGCTGACGAGGAAGACGGTAAAGTCCTGAGGAAGGAGGGAAATGATGGAAGTTTTAATTGGCAGCTAAAAAACAAGTTGGCTGTTCTTTTTTTCAGCTATTTTCAGTCCTGTTTTCCACCACTGTTGGGAACAATTTTCGTAGCTGCTGCTCAGCTTGTCCAAATGTTAGAAATGCTGAAAAATAGATGGATTATTCCTGAATGTACAGAGACTTGGAAAATATTCCATCCCTTTGAACAAACTTTACTCATTTTCTCCTGGTTGAAGTGAGAAAACATGAGTGGATTTTATTATAATTTCATGTTACAGACCAAAACAAAGTTGTGTAAAGTGGTTTTTGGTCCCATCATTGACCTGTACTTAGCTCTACTCTAGTGGCAGCTGGTGGACTTTTCTCCATTGGGGGCTATGAATTAAAAATAGACGTATACCAAAAACCAATCAAATGTATACTCAGTTATCACACCAGTATACTCATATGAATGCCAACAACAAAAAACGTTATAAAAACATTTTATAAAAGAAAAACATTATTTCATGTACAGGTTTACTTTTTGTACATAAATCTTGCCCTTCTGAGGCTTTATGAAGGCAAATCTTTGTTTTGCATGGTCCAATATGGTGTCACAAACCTAAAAGTATAATGCACCACTTTAATAATGGAGAACCTATTAGTTTAGGTTTTATATTTTTTAATATATAAAATATATTGTTTTCTGAGAATGTCTTTATTTAAGAGCAAGTATTCAAACTAACAAACATCAAGAAAAAGTACACTATATTCTATTATTTTCCTTTTGAATCCCAGATTGTTCACGCCTATTTGCCTTTTCTAAAAAGTGCTTTAAATCAGTCACACCTGTCATTATCCATTCTGGGTCAGATCCTGATGTTTAAAAAAGGAAACAGGGAAAGCAGAATAAAGTGTTAGCCTCGCTACATGCAGTTAGCCAAGCCTTCTTGTTAAACCGGATCCTGGAAAAGGACGTTTCTTGCACCATTTCTCTCTCTTTCTCCAATGCGTCTCCAACTACCGCGAATCGACCTGTCAATCATCCGCAAAACGTCTGCGCTGTGGCAGGAGGTGGTGAGCAAATACACTTCCTGTCACCTCAGGTCACAGAGTAGCTGCACCATGCGCTGTCCTATGCCTTTGTGTTGTAGAGGAGCTACTGCACATGTACAACTTTTAACCAGAGTCAATGGCCAAAGATTTTTGCGCTCCAGGGTGGAAATATGTCACCAATTCGACGAAAAATGGTATGACGATTTACTAGTCATTAAAGATTAGATATTTATCTTGTATATATACTAATATATTTCGAAATATTTTACATTTTAAATAAAAAAATAGAATTATTTTAAAAAATGGCTTAATCAAGATCATTGGGTGGGTGGGGCGGTGCCCTATCGCAGTGGTTCCCAAACTTTTTGTGCCCAAGGCACACCAAAGGACAAGTAAAAATCTCAAGGCACACTTATTTTGCTAAAGAGCATTTAAAACCTGTGTCATCCATCGTGTTTA
>NW_015152015.1:9496-13273 GCF_000732505.1 Cyprinodon variegatus | reverse complement strand
ACAGTCCTTTTCTTTTCCTGATAAAACCTATAATTCAAGAGTTTTCCTTAAAAATCAGAGGCTAGAAGTTGGGCTCCGCTTGTTATGCTGCGTCTGGTGCCAGTGATCGGTCTGCAGCACCAACTGGCTTATCCACTGCTGACTCTGCGGCGCTCCGGCCCTGTTCCACTCCCCTTGCCAGGCCGATCCAGCTAAAAGAGAAGCAGGGAGAACGCCAGCATCCACGAGCCAAAACCCCGTCGGAAGATATGTTCCCATTTGTGCTTCAAGCGAGGGGGAGCGCTACTTACAGGCGCGGGCAGAGGAGGAACCTCTGGGCCATACTGGGCCATCTGTGCACCTCCCGGTGATGTGCCTGGCGCGCGGATCCCGCCTGCCGCCCGGCAGCGCATCCGTCTCTGTCACCTGCAGATTCCGTTCCCTTCTCCTCCTTTCCTTCAGACTCCTTTTATGTCGGCTTTAATCAGCCCTTGCTCACACCTGAGTGCAGCAATTACGCAGCGCAATTAATGCACTCCACCTCCCCAGACAACCACTTCAGTCCAGTGCACATAGATTGTCACAAGGGGAAAAACAAACCAAAAAAATCCAACATGCAGGAAAAATTCAAAAGTCTAAAATAAAGGAAATCATATAAACAAACATCAAAACATGCAAAGCTCAAGAAGAAAATACAAAGAAAAACAAATCATATCTTCCCCTCCAAACATGCAAAGCATAAAACTAACATTTAAATGAAAGAAAAACATAAATCATATTTTTCCCTGTGCAACATAATGACTATACATGGTTGTCACAAAATTCCACGGCACACCCGCACTTGACTCACGGCACACCAGTGTGCCGCGGCACACCATTAGGGAACCACTGCCCTATCGTCCTCTGTTGGTTAGCCGCCACTGCTCTACCCCCATCATTTCCACATTCTGTCAAAACAGCTATCCACATAGTATGATGTTGCCACCTCCATGCTTTAAAATGTACATGGTGTGTTCAAATAAATGTGGAGGGCTTTATGCCACCCCAAACATTTTGCATGTAGGATCAGGAGTTACATTTGCTGATGTGAACAAATGTGAAAAAAACTGCTTGCAAGGATCCCTAGCTTGATTTGGGTCAATGCGGGGGTTTTAAACTAATATTCTATAAAGTGATCCACAGTTCATTTTAGTTTAGATTTCTTGAATGCAATGTGTCATTTCTTCCTATATCTTTTGTACAAACAGCTTAAGAACAAATTTGTTTATATGAAGGCTTCTTACAATGTGCTTATTACATGGCGTGGACCGAACCGGTTAGCATATCTTCACCCCTGCTTATCCAATCTTTAGAGATCACCCAAAACACGCCCACTTATTGAACGTGCTTTCTTTTTGTCCACACAATTCACAGCTCCTTATTTGGATTCTTTGAGATCAGACCCTAAGGCCTCTTCATCTCTACACCTTCTCATTTTAACAGCTGCTGCACCAAATAGAATGACACCTAACTGAAAAGATGCTTTTTATCCTTAGTTTAACCCCAATATATTCCTGTCAGCCTCATTACATTTGGTAATACATCAAACGTTCCGTTATCTGCAGGTTATTCATGTATTCATACAAACAGAATAGAAAACACGCATACAAGCAGGCAGGCATGATGTCATTGGTATTTTGGGATGAAAACCAGAAAAAAACCATCAGCATTATTGGTATATAACAGGTGGATCTAAAAAAGAGTGGAATAAACTGAGAGGTTATTATGCTGAAGCTGTAATTCTACTTGAACAAATGCTTAATGAGGAGCAGGCTGCAGGAAAGGTGAGGTACATTAAAGTGTCTCATCCCTGCCCAAGAGCAAAGAGATGTTGAAGGACAGCAGGAAGAAAACTGTAGACCTGCAGCAGGCTGAGAAGATGAATCTACAATAGGCAGGTAGGTTGGCGTAAATAAATGGACTCTGGGAGCAATTGGAGGAAAATTAAAGACCATTGATGAACAAATCTCCCTTGATCTGGGGCCCATTTAAGATTTTACCCACTGAGGTGAAAATGATCATTGAAACAGTGACTAAAGATTGCAGGAATAGAGGGAGGGACCTGATGAATGACCTGCAGAGATCTGGGACCAAAAGAACAAAGGCTACCATCAGTAACACACTATCACCTTAAAATAAAACACTTTTCTGCATGGAGATTTAAACAAGCCGAAGGTGGGAGATTGGGTTTAATTCAGAAATCTTCACAATAGAGAGTAATCTGAAAGGGTGAAATACATTGATTCAAAGGAAAAGGGTGAGCCTTACAAAGTGTTAAAAAGCTTATTGTTCTGTCTTTTATATCACGTTCAGCCTAAAGTCCTGTATAATAAACTCTGCAAACAAAGCAGATAAAACAGGAAACTGTGTGGGGCTCAGGCAGATGTATACGTAGAAGTTTTATCTGCTTTAAACTGGATTTCTGTCCACAGCTCGCTAATCCAGATTCAGTGGAGGGTCTGGTTCTGATTAACATCGACACTAACGCTAAAGGATGGATGGACTGGGCCGCTCACAAGGTTCGTCTCCCTGTCCTCTGACTTGGTGTCTTCCTGCCGAGACAGGACAATAAAAATGTGATGTTCTAATGGAGTCTGGCCAGATGAGAGTTGTTAATCAGTTTAAGGATATTCATTTGGGCATGTTCTGTTTTACTGTATTATTGATTGTTTTTATGTTAATGATGTGAGGCTTTAATCTTTGTTCTTTCTGTCCTCTGTAGCTGAGTTCGGTGACTTCCTCCCTCACAGAGCAGATCCTGTGTCACCTTTTTAGTCAGGTACAGCCACAGCAAACAGAGGCACAATTCATCTGGCGGAAAATCACTTCATATGTTTATGTCCTGATGTTTTACTTTTTCTTTTGTAATGTAGGAGGAGCTGTCATCGAACACAGACTTAGTGACGTCTCACAGAGAGCGCATCTCCAAAGCGCCTAATCTGGCCAACATTGAGCTCTTCTGGAAAACGTACAACAGGTAACAATGTCCATCAGGGGGAAGTATACTAACTTAAATCAAACGCAGACTAACCCCGCCTTTCTGCCCAACACAGCCGCAGAGATCTGAACCTGGATCGCAACTACACCTTCAAGTGACTACACCTTTCTGTTTTTAACAATGACTTTGATGTTTGGGTGAAGATGATCTGAGATTGTAATGTGTGTCTTTATCAGGTGTCCAGTGATGCTGGTGGTGGGTGATCAGGCTCCATACGAAGAGGCCGCTGTAAGTGACCCGCCTCTTTCCAGACATTCCTCTGTTCTGTGATTTACACTGATAGAATTTTCTCATGCTTTTCTTCCTTTGTCCACTAGGTGGAGTGCAACAGCAAGCTGGACCCGACATCCACTTCCTTCCTGAAGGTCAAACATCATTTTGTGCCTCTGTTAAGCTTCTCTTATTCAGTTTTCTTCCTTTAACTCTTATTACCTTTCCCTTCTGCAGATGGCCGATGCAGGCGGCCTACCTCAGCTCACTCAGGTAACAGAAACCCCTGAAAGCTTTAGAAATATCAGTATTCAGCAGGGCTGCAGAACATACGTCTACACAGATATTTTGAAAGGCAGGTATGGAAAAAAGGGCACATGCTGGCTATGTTTGAATTCATGGGCTGCGTCTTCCAATGACGCTGTCATGATGGGTATCTGAGCTAGCCCAAAATGCAGAACACACACGGAGGCTGGATAAAGGTTCAACAGAGTTTATTAAGGTTTCACAAAAACACACAAATATGAACTGATCTGGATCTGGTTTGGGCT
>NW_015152015.1:4723-8288 GCF_000732505.1 Cyprinodon variegatus | reverse complement strand
ATTTGATCCTTTTTTGTAAAAATGTTTATATCTCAACAAAAGGTTAAAAATAAATCCTTTAGTAGCTCTGCCATACTTTAATTAGCTTATATCAGTTAAATACACCTGAATAACTGGGATTTTGTAGCGTTTTCTGTTAAGTTAGGAGAATATTTTAACATATTTACCACATAAATCTGGGGTTAATGTGATTATTTGACCCTTTAGATTTAGAACCTGGAATTAATTTAGATTGTGACCATTTACTTAACAATACACTTGTATTTTTCCTACTTTAGTGTCTTTCACTGATGTAGAGCTTCTGGTTTTCTATCCAATTATTCTAAAATGCATTGTTTGCACAATCCGACCAATAATATGGATTGAGCACAGATGTCAGACTGCAGTGCATTCTGGGATGGTTGTTTTATTCCCTGTCATCTAGGCTAAATGTATTCTATAGACAGCAGCTAGAGAGACAGAAGGAGATAATGTTTTTATGACGTTTTTTACATCTCTGTTTCTCATCTGCCTTACCATGTGGATCACATGTTTAGGTACATGAGAACCAGAACCAAAATCTAACAAATGTTCACTTCCATCTTGAAAATCAGACAAAAATCACAACAGAAAGCAAAATAAGTTAAATGGATAAACAACAAACAACTAACTTAAATTGACGACGCTCTGGTTAATACTGGGAGCTCAGCCAACGTACGCTGAAATACGATGCTTCATCTGCCGTAGATCTACACAGTTGTGTAACCTCCATACATAGATGTCCTGCTGTGTTTTATAATTAGATTAGATTAGATTAGATTAGATTAGCTTTATTGATCTCACAGAGGAGAAATTCATTCATTCAATTCTCATCACAAATTGGCATGGTGAATATATAAGGTGCAAACAAGGGGGAAAAAGGTGCATTAAGAATAAAATTCCTACGATCTTTTCACTTCTATTACACTCAGGTTTTGTCATGATCTTATCTAAAGCTTGGACCCACATGCAGAGAAACCAATTCAGAGAGACCAGGGAAAGGTTTAACGGGTTTTATTGAAGAAGTTAAACAGAGGGAGAAGTGTTGCTCTGAACACTGCTCAACCGGAACTGTAAAGTGAGGGGAAGACACAGCGGTTAATTCAGGCTCAGTGGGGAAAATGACTCTTGAGCTTGGAGAAGAGGATTTGGGTGCCGACTCACGTTTCCAGAGAAGTTGTTGAATCCTTGACTCCTGTCTGTGTGCCGTGGTTCCAGTGTTTGTGTGATTCGGTGGAGGGCGGAACAGGGTTTACCCAGAACGCGGTTGATAGTTGGTGAACGGAGAAACTTACTGCCACTCAGATTTCCTGCGGTACTTGAACGGGTCGTAGTGGAGAATAATCCCTTTCTCAGTGAGAAGCTCAAATGATCTCTTGGGGAAAGTGGATCCAAACCTCCTGTTTGAACCCCAGCTCAGTTTGAAGTTCTGTTGATCCTTCCAGGGAGTGAAGGTCAGAGAAATCCAGTTTGTAGGATGACTTCCTGCCAAGAGGCAGTTTTGTCAACTCAGGTTGACAAAAACTCAGCTTGACTCAGCAAAAACTCAGCTTGGCTAGAGTACCCTAAACTGGCAAACACTCTAGCGTCGAGGTAGTGGCAGTCAGCAGCTTAAGAACGCTCCGCTCAGCAGATGTGTGAGGAGGCGGACCAGAACCAGGCGCCTTCTCGTGGATGAAGAGAGACAAACACAAACACAAAAACAGGAGTCCTGACGGGTTTAAAAGCTTGATCTGATCTCTCCCTGCTCTACTTTAAATCCAGCAGAGACCGAAACATTTACAGGATTTGCCACTTATTTCTGTTTTTATCCTGACTTTTATCTGATTTCTGCAGCAGAAGTGGATGTTTGTTAGATTTTTTGTGAGGAAGCTGCTTTTACTGTTAATAAATCTCCTCTGAATAACTTTATTTTTTAACATAACTGTTGTTTTTATATTTTACATTTTTCCTGATGTTGTTTTTTTTCCATGTCTGCAGCCCGCTAAACTCACTGAGGCTTTCAAATATTTCATCCAAGGCATGGGCTACAGTAAGTTCATTTTTTCTGATCAATCATTTCATAGTGAAACATCCTAGTCCTTGATCATACCTCCCATGTGATGTTTCATGTTGTATAAAGCCACACTGAACTGTATTTGATTAACAACTATTATACTGTAAAAAGTAACCAGACCAATCACAGCATTCAGGAGTTAGCTTCATTATAAGCACTATTCCATTATTACCCATAGTGCAACAGTGGTTTTCTGTAACCATAACAGTTCGGCTCCCATTTTATTATATCCAGAATGAGAGTATATCTTTCAAACAGGCTTCTGAGAGAGCTTTTCTTTATAGAAAAAAAAAAAAAAAAACTTGCGTCGCAGCTGTAGGTGACTGATTGGTTCTGACTGGAGATGAAGCTTCAGAAAGCACTGAAGCCTTCTATCCAATTGCTTTGTTCATGTGTCAAAGCCTCAAGAAGCTTTATTTGCTCTATTGTGCCATCAAGTGGACAATAAATGTAAAACATTCAGTTTGATTCTGACACTATGGCTTTGGTGTCTGGAGCACTGAATGAATTCATCAATGATGTTTGTGATGCTTATACATAAAGTATAAACTTTTATATGGTGTCTGTCTTTTTGATACAATGACACAGTCAGCCATTCATTTTTATTTTGACCCTTAACCCCACACTGCTCCCCTCGTGCCGCACAAGTGCAGCCCACTGCTCCCAAAGGGAATAAGTTGAAAGCAGAGGTAAAATTCTCAATACAGTTCAATTATTTATTTAATATTAGATTGGTTATTTTTCTAATTAATCTATTAAAATATATCCAAACTCTCTCCAACTAACGGTAACTCTCCTACTAACTCCCACATCTTCATTAAATACTGATGCTGTTGAAATGCCTGTCATAGTTTGTGGGCAGGCCTAACCACTTCCTGAAGCGGTCATGTGGTATGGCGGTAGCGAGGCTTCGGACGTCAACGATTTCAAGCCTTAATACGCACTTGGCGGAAATACCCCCTCCTCTACTCAACACACAGCTCATCTAATAACATCACTAGTTGTGTTTCCTCTGAGTTCTGCCTTTGAAATCAGTTTTACCCACTCCTTTAACACACTGTGTATACAGGGGAAGTCAGTCAGGCCTGCCAGGCTACAGCGTATCATTATTTCAATATGTAAATATTACCTTTCTATATAACACATTTTTTTCTCCCCCAAATAGCTTAGGAAACAGCTACACACAAGTGTATTAACGCTGTATTACATATTGCCCTTTGGTGGTGCTCTGACCATCCCAGAGTACCACACCCAAACCGCAGGCAGCTTATGAGAGGTAAACAGCAGCATGATGGCTAAGAGCACATAGAGAGGAAGCTGGAGCTACGGCCTCATCATAAAAAGAAAGCTGCAGCTTGCATGAACACACTGAACCATGAAACTGGCCTTATCACATTTTTTTCAGAATCCTTTATTCAATACAGTTCAGTTTATTTATATATCGCCAATTCACAACACATGTCATCTCTAGGCACTTTACAGTTCAATCAG
>NW_015152015.1:2987-4002 GCF_000732505.1 Cyprinodon variegatus | reverse complement strand
GTTTTAAGCCTAGCCTTAAAAGTAGACAGGGTGTCTGCCTCACGGACTAAAACTGGTAGTTGGTTCCACAGGAGAGGAGCCTGATAACTAAAAGGTCTGCCTCCCAGCTAGGATAGGAGAGATATGATCTCTCTTTTTTAATTTTCATCAGAACTCTGGCTGCAGAATTTTGGTCTCAGCTGAAGGCTTTTAACTACAGTTTGTGGACTTCCTGATAGCTGACAGCTTCTTTTTCAAAGACTCTGGTCCAAAGACTATAACTTCTGTTTTGTCTGCACTCAGAAGCAGAAAGTTAAGAGTCATCCATGTTTTTATGTCTTCGAGACATGCCTGTAATCTATGTAATGTAGGGATGGAACGGTTTATGAAAACCGTCCGAACCGTTCTGACTGATCCACAGCTGACTCTGCAGCGCTCCAGCATTGTTCCACTCTCTCGCATGCCACACCCCTTTCCAGACCGATCCAGCTAAAAGAGAAGCAGGGAGAACGCCAGCATCCACGCGCCAAAATCCCGTCGGAAGATATGTTCCCATTTATGCTGAAAGCGAGAGGAAGCGCTACTTATAGGCGCGGGCAGAGGTTTCCCCTCTGCCCTGATACTCTTTACTGGACCGTCTGTGCACCTCCCGGGGATGTGCCTGGCGCGCGGATCCTGCCTGCCTCTCCTCCGGCAGCACGTCCGTCTCTGTCACCTGCAGATTCAGTTCTCCTCTTCCTTTCATTCAGACTCCTTTTATGTCGGCTTTAATCAGCTCCTGCTCACACCTTAGCGCAGCAATTAGGCAGCGCAATTAATGCACTCCGCCTCCCCAGACAACCACTTCATTGCAGTGCACATGGATTGTCACAAGGGAAAAACAAACCAAAACAACCCAACATGCAGGAAAAATTCAAAAGTCTAAATAAAGGAAAACACAATCATATAAACTAACATCAAAACATGCAAAGCTCAAGAAGAAAATACAAAGAAAAACAAATCATATCTTCCCCTCCAAACATGCAAAGCACAAAAA
>NW_015152015.1:0-2227 GCF_000732505.1 Cyprinodon variegatus | reverse complement strand
CTGAGATCCAACAGGACGAGCACAGATACAAGTCCATTATCTGAGGCCATGAGAATATCATTAGATATAGATAGATAAGAAAGGAAGTTTGGATATAGGTCTATAATTGACCAAGTCATCTGGTTCAAGAGACAGTTTCTTAAGCAAAGGTTTAATTACAGCAACCTTAAAAGCCTTTGGTATATATCTCTCTAACAGGAATAGATTAACCACATCTAAAATGGAGGACAAGTGCAAAGGGAATACCTCCTTTAATAACCTGGTTGGAACTGGATCTAAAATACAAGTTGAAGGCTTAGATGACGAAAATATTTTTGCTAACTCTGAAAGTTCAACTGGATCAAAGCAGTCTAAACCCGGTTCAGACTCCATGACTACCTCAGATGCTGCCTCACCTTCTGAGAGAAAAACCAGTCGTAGACAGAGGAGTGCTAATGATCTTAGTTTTAATAAGATCAATCTTATTTATAATCACAAAGATATTTTGTCGGTTTAGCCATTTGAAAGCATAAACCCAGAGCCATAGCTCTGTTGAACCTTCCATTCCACATGCTCTTAGCAGTAAAGTTTTTATGGGATTGATTAGAGCCTGATCTCTCTTCCTAAAACTATGATCTGAAGATTGAACTGTTGGGGGCTTTAAGAAGGACGACAAGCAAAAAACTAATATTTACTTGCAGGTGATAAAAAAAGAAAGTTAATATTTCACCATTCTACTTCTGATACATACCTGGCGTTCAAATGAACTTTTTAACTCCAGATGTCTATCCCTTATTTACAAAACCTTTGAAAACATTTCAAAACTTTTATCTTTTAAACATCCCTTAAACTTAGAACCAAGCTTTTACTGCATTTTATTGCTTTTTGATGTGAAAAGAAAACAATATACTTAATATTCATCCCCTTTGGGTCAATAGTTTGCAAAGCCGTAATAACCTGCAATTACAGCAGCATGTGGGTAGTGGTTTGGCTCTAGCAGCTTCAGACGCACATTTCTGTTTTTTCTTCTTTGCAGAGAATCTAAAGCTCAGCTTGTTCTAGAACATAACTAACACCTTAAAATTATTTTCCCAACCAGTCTGCTGTTTTCCTTAACCTTCACGAAGATGTTTGTTCACCAAAAATTCTTTGACCAGCGTATAGTGAGACTGAATTGCTCACATATGGTCTGCATTTATTCATCTATTTTTATTTATTAATTAAGCATCTTAATTGAGGCTTTCAGAGCAAAGCGACTAAAATACTGCTGCATTTCACTGATTGTATTTAGAACCAGATTCTTCTTTAGATTAAATTCAACCAAACATCAACGTTTTCACTTATAATTGGAACAAAATGTGTAATGGTTAAGAGATGGAACCATCTCTAGACTTTTAGGATACATTTGAAAAAATGAACCCATATGAATTTATTTAAAGCTAATGCAGATTGGATTCAAATATGTTTATATTATAATGACGGGTTTTCTGCATCCCTTTTTTTCTGTTTGAGGAAAAGCTGAAGAATATCTGAATCTAAAAATTATTTTTCTCCACAGTGGCTTCCTCTTGCATGACCCGCCTGTCCCGCTCCCGCACCACCTCGCTCTCCTCCTCCTACTCCATGGACGGGTCTCGCTCTCGCTCTCGCACCCTCTCCCAGGGCTCTCAGGGGGGCCAAATGCCGCCCAGTCCCTCCCAAACCATGGAGGTCTCCTGCTGAAGAAGATCCCACAGGCCAGAGCGCAGAGCGAGCGAGAGCGGAGAGCGAAAGGAAAGGAAAGAAGGGAAAGGTGAAGCGTAACGCAAGGAACAAGACGAACGGCTTTCTCTATTTGTCACTTAATGACTCAATCGTTCCCCACAATAGCAGAGAGGTGGAAAGAGGGAGAGAAGCTGTCCTCCATGTTGGTCCTACAGAAACGAGGTTTAGCAGGAAGGAGGTGACGAACAGGAAACAGTTCCTCTCTCCCTCTGTCAGCCTGTAGATCCCTTTAACCTAGATCCAGAGTGTGGCATGTAGAAGCTGCACTCATCACACTAACCAGTAGAAACACTTCAGGAAGAAGAATGGAGGATGATGATGAGACTGTTGATGATGCTGAAGCTGATGATGATGTAATAGAAAAAGCTGTAACACTTTTCTCTTTATTACATGATTTTAATATGATATAGAATAAAAAAACATCCTATAGCAGAGATACTTACTACTATATGTGTGTCCACTACTTTAAGGATAGTTTTTATTT
>NW_015152014.1:126135-128467 GCF_000732505.1 Cyprinodon variegatus | reverse complement strand
ATAAATAATTTCATGTTTTTAAGTACAATATTATGTTACTCCACAGCCCCCCACCATGGGGGGCTGATGCTATGACGAGGGAGGCTGCAGCCCCCGCAGCACCCCCCTTCCCGTGCCACTGCAGAGGAGATCAAATCTACTAATTGGCATGTGTCATATCTATACACATTCATGATTCATCTTATGTAGTATTGATTTTGAAATAATGGAAATTGGGTAGTGATACTTACATGAAATTGGTGCTTAGTGGCTTCAGTGGCACCAAGGACTCAGCCATGTTGAATGTGAGTCAACAGTGCCATCTGGTGAGCTGGAGAGAAACTGTTGCAAATGCACAACTAAGTCCTTCTGTTGTACTTCTGAGTAAGAAAAGCTCTTAAAATATGGATGTGTAGTAATTAGCTAAGTAGCATTTGATTGTTGCAAATCTGTAACATCTGCCTGGAGAGGGTTAATAGTTAAACTATAAAAATCAAGTGTAAAATTCAGCAATGTGCCTCTCCATACTGTTAGTATGTCCTAAGATCAATAAAATTACTCAGTCGATAGTGTGTTATTGCCATCTGGTCATTCATATACATGGGTGTTCATGTCAATAAAAAACTGGACTGGACTCATAACACCGATACCAGAGCCACCTCAACCTCCTGAGGAGGCTGAGATTCTTTGGAGTGAGCAGACCCCTGCTTAAAACCTTCTATGACTCTGTAGTAGCATCAGCTCTCCTCTATGCTTTTGTCTACTGGGCACCCGGCAGTCAAGAGCGGGACAGAGAGAGACTGAACAAACTGGTATTCTGTCCTAGGCTGCACTCTGGACTAAGTGGAGGAAGTGGATGAGAGGAGGGTGCTGTCCAAGCTTACATCCATCATGGACAACACCTTCCACCCTCTGCACCAGACTGTAGAGGAGATGAGTAGCTTCTTTTTTGAAAGACTTGCACACTGTTTGTAAAAAGAGGTGCTACCACAGGTCATGCATCCCTGCTGCAACCAGCCTCTACAATGTGACACTACAACGGCAATAACTTGTGCAATGTATAATGTGCAATTTACTATTTGATACCCTGTGCAATGTTTCTCTATATGTGACACCCAGTGCAATAACTATGTAAATATAAATATCCATCTATATATCTACCCATGTAAACACCTTGTGCAATAACCCTGTATAATGACCATACTACTGTATATAAAAAAAAAGCATATGTGGATGCACTGTACAGTATATACTGTATATATCCCATTAACCTTTTTCTTCCTGTGGCAACCTTCAGGCTTCTCTGTCTTTTTCCTCTCCACCCTCTCTTCTTTCTAGTTCTCTTCTGACTTCTGCCTGGTCTGTCAGGTTTGGTTGTGGTTTGAGGACCCAAATGCAGAGGCAGAGAGGCAGAGGTGAGTTCTTGCAGTTTTAATGATTGAACCAAGGTAACAGAGGCAGGAATCCAAAAATCCAACTCAAACTGTAACAAAAACCAGAACCATGGAGATATCAGGGGAAAACAAGCATGAGGAGCCAGGTAAAGACATGGAGAGCCAAGGTAAGACGAGGAACCAGCACTGAGGAACTGCACAGGGAGAATATTTAAGGCTGACTGAAAAAAGGGAGGACTAACGAGCTGATCGGGAGCAGGTGTGAACAGAGGCTTCTAGGAAAAGAGCTAAGGAAAAGGAAACCAACACAAGATGGCAGCAGAGGGCAACAAAGATAAGCCCAAGAACACAAATACATCCAAAAACACAACAAAAATAGGAATTAAACCAATAAAACTCGAAAACAAAGAAAAACATGAATCAACATGAAACTGAAAACTCAAAGAAAACTTAACAGATCTTCTTTCTATCAGTCTTCTAATCTTCTTCCTCTTCTCTTCTATCAATCTTAAACTAATGTAATGTAGTGTACAACCTAAAAACAGCATATTATGTGTCACAGATTTTGTTAAAACCGGTAAAATCTCATCATATATATTATTATGATGATAAAGATGATGATTATTATTATTATTGATGTTGTTACCTCATTTGATTAAATACTAAAAAGGCTACACACCACAATATTTGGAGATACAGATAAAAACAACATAATAAATGAACATTAACTGGTGAAAATACCTGAATGCCCAAAAGTGAAATGTGAAACTTGAACCATTTTAACATCCATTTAAGGAGTTGTTTTGGTCTGAATTCCCTCTTTTATCAATGGCTTTTATTGTGCAATATGCTGATTTTCCTTGGAGCTCCTTGTAAGTAAATCATCTGGGATATTTCTTTAGTCGTTTATGACACATTTAGCACTAGTTAAAATGGATTAGACATTGCAAACACAAAGG
>NW_015152014.1:124212-126045 GCF_000732505.1 Cyprinodon variegatus | reverse complement strand
ATAAAAGGTTCTTGTTCATTGCAAATATATGTTATTTAGAAATAGGTAGCGATTTGTATTTTCGTACAGTACTTTAGTCGTTTATGACACATTTAGCACTAGTTAAAATGGATTAGACATTGCAAACACAAAGGCCACAGGAATCTGAAGGCCAATATTCACAGCATGCATCTTTCCCATCGCTAATGCTCCTAGAATCAACCCTCCAATGGTTCCTACAGTTCCCGACCATGAGGACCATCTTGTAGCTGCAGATGCTGTTGCACCAACTGACACGCCCACTGCCCCAACCGCTCCTAGAAGGGCACCCGCCATCCCTCCATCACCCCAGGTAGCAAAAACCTCCATCCCAATGAGTAAGAGTCCTGCCACTACAGCTGGCCCTACAATAACCTTCACCTCTCCAGCTGCTCTTCGAACCAGTGCCCCTCCCACTGTGGCCCCCAGACCAAGCTGGCAGAGTTTTGCTCCAAAAAAGGCAGTGCTTATAGCCTCCAGGGAAGCCTGCAGGTTCATTTCAGAACTGATGAGTTCTCTGGACTGAGTGTGCCCTGCTTTCCTCATCTTCATAGCAGTTGTAACAACCACCTGCTCAGCATGTAGGGTGAGCATGGCAATGATGAAGGTTGCGAACATTCCCATGCAGCCTACCAACATCCAGAACTTAAAATCAGAGGCCTGCATTAGAAGAAAAGCAATGAGGGCAACTAAAGCCAGAAGCACTAAAAGCACCACCTGATGGTTCCCATAACCAAACAATCCCAATACTGATGTAACTATGGACACTACTGCCATTGGTATTCCAGAAAAAGCCAAGAAATCAACTTGTTTTACTAGCACAGTGTTGATCCATTCATTAATGGTTTTTTGCTCCATTTCAGCTTCTTCACTCTCAGTTTTCCTCTTCTCTATCTCCTCTCTCTGTCTTTTTTCTGTAATCCATCTCATCTTGTCATCTGTTGTATTGCCTTGCTTTTCTATTGACAAGATCCTCTCCTCTATGTGCAGAGCCACCCTTTCTCTCTGCTGCAACTCAGTAATCTCAATATCTTCCCTCTCCCTGGATATGATTTCTGATCCAAGCATGCAACAGGCCTCTCCTTTGTTCCAGGCCAGCTGAAATAAAATACTCAGGGGTGGTTTTAGAACAGTGAACAGGCCTAGAGCCCACAGAAGTCCCACCATGCCATAGGTGTTTACTATCCATTCGATTACTTTGCCAAAGGTAGCTCCGCTGAGGGTTGTCCCAAGAATACCAGCAAACCCTGCTAACGCCCACAGGCCTACAGAGTCTGCATAAGAGGAGCTGCAGTTCTTCGTTGCCACGAACAGTGAAGCTGTAACAGCTGCCAAAATAACTCCAGCTATCACTGACGTCATTGCTGTTGTTAGTGCTGTTGCTCCCATAAGAGTTCCAAGTCCCAGAGCACCCATTGCCCTGGCTTCCTCCATTACTGGTTTCAGTGGACCACTTGCAGTCATTGCAGACACGATCCTATCCACTGGTTCTTCAGTAGCACCCAGTATGCATCCTCCCACAGCTCCCAGGCCAAATCCCAGAGCAGCATCCATCAGCTGATTCCTGGTTCCTGAAACACAACTCAGGTGTTAGTCATTCTACCCTTTTATTTCCATTAAATCTTTGCTCATTTTATCAAAAAGGCCAAGGTACATTTCATCACAATGTACTCATTTACTCACTCGTTACACAGTCTACTGTGTATAGTATATTATATATTTATATAGTATATTGTATGTTTTGTATTGTATATAGCTGCACATTCTGTATTCTGTGTATATATATATATATATATATATATATATATATATATA
>NW_015152014.1:100267-124188 GCF_000732505.1 Cyprinodon variegatus | reverse complement strand
ATTGTATATTTTATATTGTATATTTTATATTGTATATATATATATTGTCTGCACTATCAGCACCAAGTCAAATTTCTTGTGAGTGTGAACCTACTTGGCAATAAACTTCATTCTTATTGGGGGGAGTGTACTGATCCATACTGCAGTTTCCTATTGATGAAATATAAATAAGTAGTAATGTAATTCAACTTATCTGCTTAAGAGTAATTTGGCTTGATCAGGCGCAGAGGTGGATATAGTACACAAAGATTTTAGTCAAGAGTAGCAATACTTAGATTTTTTTTTTACTCAAGTAAAAATTATTCAGTAAAACGGCTACTTGAGTACTGAGTAACTGTTAATAACATCAGATTTAATGTTTATAAATGATGATGGTAAACAGACTTTATGTGCAAGATCTGACATTTTAAAGACTCAAATGCCTTAAGAATACAAATAAATTTAATATATTAAATATTATGAACATAAAATAACAAATTCATGCAGAAGAAATACTTTTACCATTTTTGCTTTTTTTCAACAAAAAACTTAGAAAACCAATCTTAACAATGAGAACTGTATATATATGTTAGAACAGGGAACTAACTTCCACTGTTAATATCTACTGTTTATTGTATATTTACCTGGTTTTGAAATAGTTCAAATTACTGACAGAGCACAGAGTAGTCAGAGAATTTACTAAAGTAGGAATAGTGATACTTTACAATAATATTACTCAAGCAAAAGTAAGACATACGGCACAGCTAACATACTCCTAAAAGTAATTGTTTTTCAAATTGTTGCTCTAGTAAATGAAACTACCGTAATTACTACCCACCTCTGATCAGTGGTCAAAACTTTTCAAATTCCTAAGAGTCCCTTGGAATAAACCACATCTAATAGAAAAAGGTTGCAATATAAAGTATGTTGAAAATAACTGATATTCTGATCTTTTTCCTCAATCTTCAAAAGCTATTAAAGCTTTCCAACTTTAAGAGATAGAAATGTAAATGTTTGATGCATGAGTATAAAGAGATGTTATTTACAAGTCTGAAGTGCAATGAAGGGATTAGATGGTGACAACACTGTATAAAAATGTGGTGCAAAATGACACAGGGGTTCATTTTCTTGGATCAAAGGAAGCTTAATTCCCCTATTAACCTTTCTAGATTAAAACTGGAAAATCTTATTAAAAATCCTAAATTACAGCCTAAAGGTTTTTCTGTTCAACTAATAAGACAGCTTTGATGAGCATGTGATAATGGCAGGTGGTATCTGAAATTACAGTATTTTAAAGATGCCAAAAGTTCCGAATAACTTTGGGCTTTCCAGCATGGACTGGGCTATAATTTGTACTTTGAAATAAAAGTTAGATTCATTTAATCAAAGCCCTTTAGGCCCAAAGGCCTTTAGGGGATGGATTTTAGAGGACACAGATTATCAGTGTTGATTATTTGGTGTCCTGTTCCCCTATTTTTAATTTGCCATTCTGCTTCTGCTTTTTAAAAATATGTTTTTTGTTCCAGTTTTGTTTAGTTTTCCATACAGGAAAGTAAAACATTTTCTTCTCACAAATTGAACAAGTTTCACATGAAAAATGTTCACTGACTGCATTGTATCTATCACTTGATATATGTCATTCAATTCCTCTTTTTCATTATCTCTCTATCTTTAGGTCCAGAATGTTACCTCGTGTTATTGACAATAAGCCCACAGCCAGAAACGTTTGACAAACAGGTTTATCAGGTTAAGCCAGGAGAGGCAACCTGCAGCAGCGATTCATATCTGTGCACAGCAACATGTGACTTTAATCAAGCTGGTAAAGATGGAAGATATCAAAAAAAAAAACACTGTGTAAACTGTTTAAACTAAAACATTTGGAACAGAACACTTTCATTGTTAACAAATAGTGAAGTCTGTTCAAGTCCTATGAGGTTAATACCTTTTTAACTCAATTTATATGAACAACAAAGCCAATCCAAAAACAAACATTCAATGATCAACAAATGTGAATAAAATGTTGGTTTAGCTATCAATTATAGACTTACTTAGTTCACGTCTTGACATGTTGGCCAAAGAAGGGATGGGACAGTGAAATCCTCAGCTCACAGATATGAGTTGCTCCTTTGTGATCTCACAGGACTTGTAGTAAAACGTGTCTTAAGGAGTTTCTTTCTTTTTTACCCCTATGAACCCTTAGAGGACACACCCTCTTTTAGCTTGTTTCTCTGAATCATCTTTCCAGGAGATCTACAGGATCTCTGAACCACAGAGTTCAGTTTGTCTGTAAAATTCTAAAGTTTTATTATCCAGCAAGATTCATGTTGATCGGAAGTCCTGGTTAAAATGTAAAAAATAAAATCTTAAATTGTATTTACCCTTTATAATAATACTCGAATCTCATGATGTAAACGCAGTAATGTGTGTACAAAACACAGGCAACTTATTCATTTAGGGAAAACAAAGCATGATAAGTATTGATGTTTTTTTTTAAACATTCAATGGTTCTGTAATTAAATAAACTTCTCCAATAACATGAGGCTAATAAAGTTTTGTAATGAATGTCAAGAAACGTGAATAAATAATCTATAATCTAAGTAATCCATAAGTTTGTGTTACTTCATACTATCGGTCCTAACACAGAACAAAAGAACAGCTTCTGCAGAGCCTTTTTCTGGACAGTGTCAGTGTGTGGGAATCAGCCTGGATTGCTAGAGAAGGAGTGTTGCTTTTAATCTGCTATGATCCATATTAGATACTGTTATTGAGGATGGTAAAGAGAGGCAGTGGTGTCTTTCAGGAATTCAACATTCATCGTCTTACACTGCTTGAGCTCCAGGTGGCTTTAACAGCAACAGCAGAGAAGCTCATCCACTTCCTGTATTTAAACTCTTCCATGTCTTGGATCAGGCCAATATCAGTAGCATGCTGTAACACTACCATGATATAAAAGCAACAAAGCATGTTATTCAAGTATAGCAACTGTGATGCCTTTCTGAGGGGGTGCTGGTGCTGATAGGTAGACTGAACTTGTGTGACAGGCTTAACAACTTATTTTACTTTAGTTTCTATTGCTTTGATCTTCATTAGAACTACCGTACTAACCAGTCGGTGGTCTTTATCTTTGCTATGATACATCTTTTTTTTTTGGGGAAAAAAATATTTGCCCTTCTCTATCGGTACCAACTTTATGTGGCTAATTTCATTTGGTCATGAATCTTTTGTCTTAAGATTATGTTTAAAGGTCAATTTTTTGTTCATATTTCAATCCATTTTCTCATTAAAGTGTGAGAGTTTAGGGCCGTGCGCACTCCAGCGACGGTAGGAACTTCTTGTCAGGCAGGTATTTCTCAGCATTTATCTGTCCAACAAAACTCTCAATTTTAGTGAATGCATAAGAAATATGAAAACATTAAGAATATGTTTAAGATTTCCCTTTCTTGTTCACTCCGTTTTCTTATCAGTGTGCAAGAGTTTAGGGCGATGCGCGCTCCCGAGGTAATTCTCAGCAGGCAGGTATTTCTCTGCATAACACCAGTGGTGAGTCTGACATAGTGGAAAAATTGCAAATCTTCTTTTGGAAAGTAAGCTTGTATGAACGATGAAAACAGCAACTTTTAAACAGAGAGTGCACAAGGAGAAATTTGCTTGTGCACGCTCTCACACTCGTTATATAGACGTTCCCTCTCAGGAGTGGATGCAGGGTCATGCATGTGCTTATTTTTTTAAGTGGAGAGGGCGGGTCTTTTCAAGGATTAGTAAACCCCCCCCACTATACCTTTAAATATATATACATTTTTTTGTGGTGGGGATAGATTAATTTAATTTAATCTCACTGTAATCTTGGAATGAATCTAGATTATTCTAGAATAAAATCGCTACTTCGAGTCTGCCAAAGGCATTCATTATATGTGTACGCTACCTCCAGAATTTAAAAAGGTTTACTTTTTTTGCTTGCAAAATCACACATAATTTCATTGTCTTACTTAAGATTTTGACAGTTATAAATACATTTTTTTCTCATTTGTTTTTGTGTTTTGCTGCAAAAAATAATAGTCCCACTTCCAATTATAGAGTCAGACAGTATAGTCTCCAAAAATCTGACACATGCCGCCTCAACCAACTTCTCATCTTTCATGGCTTCTCCATGGCGTGCTGGTCATGTATTCTCCTGATGATAGTTTGCCTTGCAGGTAGTACATCCGCCCTAAAATATCTAGTTGAAAGTCAATTCAATTCAGTTTATTTCTATAGTGCCAATTCTTAACACACCATCTCAAGGCACTTTACAGTTCACCAGATCATACAGTCAAATTGATCCAAAGTTTTCTATCTAAGGAAAACCAGTTGATTGCATCGACTCATTGACTCAAAGGCAATCCCTCACACTAAGCATGCTTGTAGCGACAGGGNTTTTTTTTTTTTTTTTTTGTGGTGGGGATAGATTAATTTAATTTAATCTCACTGTAATCTTGGAATTAATCTAGATTATTATAGAATAAAATCGCTACTTCGAGTCAGCCACAAGCATTCATTATATGTGTACGCTACCTCCAGAATTTAAAAAGGTTTACTTTTTTTTGCTTGCAAAATCACACATAATTTCTTTGTCTTACTTAAGATTTTGACAAAGTTATAAATACATTTTTTTTCTCATTTGTTTTTGTGTTTTTGCTGCAAAAAATAAGTGTCCCACTTCCAATTATAGATGTCAAACAGTATAGTCTCCAAAAATCTGGCACATGCCGCCTCGACCAACTTCTCATCTTTCATGGCTTCTCCATGGCGTGCTGGTCATGTATTCTCCTGATGATAGTTTGCCTTGCAGGTAGTACATCTGCGCTAAAATATCTAGTTGAAAGTCGATTCAATTCAGTTTATTTCTATAGTGCCAATTCTTAACACATCATCTCAAGGCACTTTACAGTTCACCAGATCATACAGTCAAATTAATCCAAAGTTTTCTATCTAAGGAAAACCAGTTGATTGCATCGACTCATTGACTCAAAGGCAATCCCTCACACTAAGCATGCTTGTAGCGACAGGGGCTTTAATGGTTCAAGATGAGCAGAGTGAGCATCAGCTGCAGTAATCCACAGGGAAACAGCGAGAGTCCCTGGAGAGACTGAGGCTGCAGTAACTCACAGGACAACAGAGATAGTTCTTGTTGTTGCAGAGTGCAATAAATCCACAGGACCACAGAGAGAGTTCTAGAAGACGCTGAGATGCTGTAAATCCTCAGGTGCAGACGAGAGAGTTCACAGGGCAGAAGGCAAAAGATCCAGCAGTGCAGCAACGGAAGCACAGAACCTGACTGACGAGGTGTGGGGTTAGTAGTGACTGAATACGAACCAGCAGGGAAGAGCTGAACGAGAGGCTGGCAGGTGGAGTGAGTATTGATTAACTGGTGCTTAACAGGTGTGACCAATTGCTGATGGAGTAGAGGCTGAGCTGTGTGAGAGGAGGAGGTGCTGGAAAATAACAGGAGGTGATAGCCAGACCAAAACAGAACCATGACAATATGGAATACAATTGATGCATAGATGCTTTAAAGTAAAAAAAAAAAAAAGAAAAGAAAAAAAACTTTTTAAAGAAGTTTTGACTTCACAGCTGCACGCTCCTTTGCATTGCTACATCATGTAAAATCCACATAAGAAACAATGAGGGAGTAGTAGAAAGTTTAAAACATTTTACTGAGGTGATAAAACTTTTTTTGGGCATCATATAAAAAAAGAATAACCTTCCTAAATCTGTAGTTTTTTAAAGTACAGATTTAGTCAAATAAAAAAGACTTAAACAACGTAGAAATAAAATAGACTTAGACAAAGTAAAAAAAAATCGACTTAGACAAAGAAGACTCACTTTTTGACAAACAGATCCATAAAAGATACATTATGCTTGAAAGTAAGGTTCTGGAGTATCATGTAGTATTAGGGCCAGGCGAGAGATTATTTTTTTCTTCTAATTAGAGAATAAAGTCATAACATTTTGAGAATAAAGTAAATAAATTACGAGAATAAAGTAATAAAATTACGACAAAAAAGTCAGAACAAGAATATATTAATAAAATTAAGAGAGTAAACTTGTAATAAGAGAATAAGGTCCTACAATTATGAGAAAGGAGTTGTATTTTATGGTGACTCTTACAAGAAGCACTTTCTTCCCTAAAATGAGGAATGTGGAGCACTATATAAAGTTATACTTTGGCTCTGGTTTGATAAATAAGGAAATCTTTTAGCACACCAGCATCAAATTGGGCAGAATGTCGAAGCGGACACAGGATGCTGATTGGTGGAGCTGTTCGGCCTTCATATGCAGGTCGAAACTCAAAGCTTTCTTTCTAAAACGGGTTATGGTATGATGACTTCATTCTCCTAATATTACGACTTTATTCTCGTAGTTTTACAACTTTACTCTCATAATATTACAACTTTATTCTCGTAATGTTACTACTTTATTCTTGTAATATTAAAACTATTTTCTCATAATGTTACAAGTGTATTATTAAAATAATAATAACAAAAATCTCTAACCTGGCCCTAATACTCTGTCGTACTGGAGACTTCATGAGAAAAAATTACTGCAGTAACAGCTTGTAATTTAATCTGAATATTCAAATCTAACTAAACTGTTTTAATATTGACACAGATTTTATTTAATGTAAAAATCATTCTAAACATCTACTAGCATTTAACTGATGTTAAACCTCTGATAACTGCGGTGTTTTCCTCTTGCCTGGTCTGGTTGGTAAAGGTAAATTTTCAGCTCTGTGAGATTTCTGGCTTAGTTGTTTGGCTGCATTGAGTTTGCATGTTCTCCCTGAGCATGCGTGGGTTCTCTCTGGGTACTCTGGCTTCCTCCCACAGTCCAAAAACATAAATGTTAGGTTAATTGGCTTCTCTAAATTCTCATTTAGGTGTGGGTGTGTGTGTGAATGGTTGTTTGTCCTGTTTTCTCTGTCTTGCTCCGCGATGGACTGGCGACCTGTCCATGGTTTACCCCGCCTCTCGCCCATTGACAGCTGGAGATAGGCACCAGCACCCCTCGCGACCCGACTTGGGAGTAAGCGTGTTAGAAAATGGATGGACGGATGGACACACAATAGACTCAATAAATGCTAGATTACCGGTAATCCTGTTTTTTTTCCTGAAAATTAAAAATGAATCAACAAAATGATAAAAAAAAAAACTTGCAATCATGCTCCATTTAAGACGGCACCCAGCTGAGCAGCATCATTAATGATGTGATTCCCCTGCGACATTGAGGAGGAATAACTATGTAATTGTACCCAGCAGATAGCTATCATATTTTACTCAACAGGTTAATCTATCGTTAATTTAAAATCTTCAGTTAAGTTTTTTCTGAAAAAAAGAGAGGGTGGAAAAACTGGACGCCTTTTCTCTCTCTCCCTTCTTTCTCTTCCTTTTTGAAACCCAGACTTTGGGGCGCTACAGACATTTTTATCAAACTGCTCTTTATTTACACATTTTCTTGTTCATTTGTCTCTTTCGTTGTCACTACATCAAATGACGTGCGCCTGGCATTTAGGCCCCGGTAGAACGAACTGCCTGTCACTACCAAATCCGTCCCGGAAGAACGATCTTTTCTGTGCATGCGTGTACACATATACATCCGGGTGTCCATAAATAATGTAATTATGGTATTAAAACTACTTATTTGTATCCTTAACTCACTAAAGAATAGTGATACACATCTGTAAAAAATGTTTTATGACTTTTGTGAGACCATTTTTATGCTTTTTACATTTTCTTTGTTAAATTGCTTCTCTGACGTCATCATCAGACATGCACAGAGCTGTATGAAAATATGATTAAACTATGTTTATCTGCATTTTAATTGTTTCTTTCTTTAGATTACACATTATATAGCATAAGGTTAATATGGTCAGCTTGGTTCGCCTCTACCCGTGGCACCTGTGTCAGTTTGTGGTTCCCTATTTTCTATTCTAATCTGTGAATTGAAGGAAGTAAATGTTGTATTTAAGTCGGTTTTCTGTTTCCTGTTCCTTGCCTGTTTCTTAGTTGACGCTCTGCTAACAACCTTGCTGTCACCCACCCAGGTTCCCTCAGGTCCTGTTTATGTTTTTTCTTTAAATAAATCCATCATCACGTGCCTGCTAATGTCTTGTTGCTGCTTCAAACCTTTACTCTCACAAATTATAACAGAGAGGTCATTCTCATCAGATATAAAGAAGAATTTGGTTGCTCCAATGCCAACAAAGGCACATTATTCTAAGTAGAAATATAAAGCTTTGTTTTTTTGTCTTTTTAATGCAAATTGTCTTATCTTTTTTAAGTTGCAACATATGTTTTAACCCAAAATAAACTCTTGTGAAGCTCAATAAATAGGAGTAAAGGAGAAAAACTTCACTTTATTGGTTGTAATATGAGTAACATGAATAGAAACGATAGAGCAAATTAATATATTGAAAGGGATTTCTCACGAACAAATACAAAACACAGGGTGACATTTTACTTTGTAACTGAGCAAAGGCAGATAAATAAGAGAATTCTACATTAGCCATCAATATTTATATTTAGCACTTTATAATGTGCCACATAGGACTGCGTAACCTTTGCTTTCACAAAGTTTTCTTAGGAGAAAAGGAGAAAAGACTAGACATAGACTGACTCTAATATTAATGCTAACAAAAAATATATTTTTTCTATTAAATACCATAATATATAATGAATGTCTTATAAATAGATGGTAAATGAGTACAATTAATTGAAATAAATAGTCTTTCTTTTCAAGCTTCTGCACAAAGATCTAAAAAATTATAATTGATATGCACTATAACTTTCACAACCAGCAGCTGCATACAAAGGCTTTTCCATTAGATTATGGTGCCCTGTTAGATTATTAGATTTCATTTCTGTGTTTTAAATTTTGTTGCATTCCATTTGCTAGTAAACTTAAGAACTGAATGTATTTTCCATAACAAGATCATCTGACCTGTGGTATGATATTGCACACAATAAATAGAAAAGGAAGTAATGGAGCCATGGAACTCTCAGCAGAGGTGTGAAAGGGAAAAGAAAAAGTTCAAGATAAAGTGAAAAAAAGCACAAAATGAATGCCTAGGGAGATAAAAAACAAATGGTGCTTGAAAGGAAATATAGACGTTGATCTGTACCGGAGAGAGAGCCGAAAGTACAGAAGTTTCCAAGTTGTTTCCAAAGTTTGTTTTAGTGAATACTCTGTTGTTGAGAGTCCCTACGTTTTGATTAATAATTGTTACCCTTTTTTGTTTATTTTGAAAAACTCCAAACAATAAATCCTTAAATTGTTAAAACCTTACCACCAGGGTTTCTTTAATGTTACTTCCTTTTTCCCTGGCTGAGCCGGGTCGTAACAATGGATATGTGAGTAAGTACTGCCGGCAGATGGCATAAGCATACAACTATGATGCTATCTGCTAATTGAACCAGGTGCACAAATATTGCTGTGGAAGGGCCTTTCCCAACCTGTAGCTATTCCCTTCACCTACTCACTTCACACTTCATCCTGTGAAGCACCCTTGCTGCTGATCAAAGGTTGGTCCCTTTGATGACCCTCGCTTTTGAGAAGGCCTTCCTGGACCAGGAAGCTGTCGTCACCATGGTAGTCCAGACTCTGACAGAGACTTGCTACGATGCTTGGAGGACGAACGCAAGTTTAAAGGAAATATCAAACTTTCAACACCCAGCCAATGGCTATAGCTATCATTGAGTTCACCCCTGTATTTTTTTCGCTCTGAGTGCACCTCACATGTGCATCATGCACCGCCAAAAAATACAGCAGGTTTTATTTTTCCTTTTTAACAGTTACACAATAAAATATGTGTGTTTTATTAAAGAAGCAAAATTTTTATTTTTGTATTGTTTTATAAAGACTTGCTAGGGTCCTCCACACACCTTATGTGTGTACTATAAATGCTGCTATATCAACAGGTAAATCAATGTGTGTTGTTGAGTTAACCTTTGTAACCTGTAATCATAATATCAAGGCTAATTTAATGGATCCTAAAAAATATTTATTTGGGCCCACTGTTTTGTACGTTTTCAGTTATGACTTTATTTATGACAGTGTGGTAACATGTTAAAACAATTACTCTTTCAACAGAATGATTTATATAGCCTATTTCAAATAATATTTGTTAGTGATGTCTTACGCAATGAATGTGGGCAATGTATATATGGAAGTTACATCCTGTCCTCCATGCTGACCATTGCTGCTGCATGTGCTGCTTGAGTGGGAAACAGATCCTCACTAGCTGTGGAAGGCTTTGCAAGCCATTCACGCACATATCTAACTGGTTTAAGACAGAACTTCATCAATGGTGGCTGGTGGAGTTTTCTCCATGGGGAATTATAAATTCAAAATAGACAGTTACCAAATACCAATCAAACGTACACTAAGTTGTCACAATGGTATTTTTATTGCAGAGGAGCTACTGCGCATGTATAATGCCAAAGTTTGTTGCGCACTAGGGCGGAAATACGTCGCTTTACTATTCATTAAAAATCAAATATTTACCTTGCACATCTTGCACAAAAATATATATTAATATATTTAAAAAATAAAAATTAAAAAAATAAAATAAAAATTTTTTTTAGGTCTTAATCACGGTCATATATATATACATAGAATAGGCTTGAAAATGGCAAAGTGAAGTATTAGTTTTCACTTTGATCTCCTTAGGATTTTCTTTTCCCAAAGTTTCACTTTGGGTTTTCAATGGGCTCTATGCACAGCTCCACTACTTCCTGAATTTAAGGCAGCTCCTTTGTTTCCTGTCTTTCATTACTGGACGAACTGATTAATCCAGGTGTGTCTGGCCAGTTACTTAGGTCATACACACCTGGATTAATCAGTGCATCCAATCATGAAAGACAGGAAACAAAGGAGCTGCATTAAATTCAGGAAGTAGTGGAGCTGTGCATAGAGCCTATTACACTTTGATTTATGTCTGTTTTTTCTAAGTCATTAGTTTCATTTCCATTTATTGTCATCTAAATTATTTTCTAGTTATATTTAAGTACTGATGTATTTCTGAGTTACTCTGTGTTGCCCCCCTGTTGCCAGTTTCCTCTCCCCTAGCTCCCTTCTAATTACTTCTGTTCACATCTGCTCCCAATCAGTTGATTACTCCCTTCCTTGTTCTGTTTGCCATTTATACTACTCCTCTGCATTTCCTGGAATTTCTTCATTCCTTATGTTTGTTTGCCCAAGCATCTCCTAGTTTTTTAAAACCTGAGATCCTTGCCACTTCAGCTCTGCATCTGGATCCTCTACCAAACTACACACATCCTTGACACAATTATAAAATGAACTTAATAAAATGCCATGGTTTAGTGAATCCTCACGTTGCCAAGTCTTACCTCTACAAATTTGCAGTCACCAGGGTCACGGCATCCACTTAACTTAATACAGGGCAATCATATTTTTACTCTGATTTCCTAAAAGCGGTTGGACACATATCCAGGAGTCTTGGTCAATTCCTTCACCAAGCAAAAGCAACTTGTAGTCCAAGCACTGCTTTTTTTTTTTAACTCTTACTCTGGTAAGAACATGATGAATAGCAATAGCATTACTGTTGCAAGAATATCACTTAAGTAAAAGTAAAAAGTTTGTTGCATTAAACTAATCCTTAAAGTACATTTCTGTTAAAATGAAATTACATGTGTATCTAACTAATAACCACTATAACGCTCTGATACAAAAAAATACTTTATTTATGACCCAACTAGTTAGTTTTAAATAAAATTAGGCTTCATGCAAGTCCTCTTGACTTTGAGAAAATAAAACAAAATTAGTCAAGAACACAGAGGAGGATGTGACGTTCCAAAGTTTAGCAAGAGGAACCGTAAATGATCTGAGATAACGATTTGGTATGTCATGGAGAAAAACGTTATTTTCAGTTATTTTAAGGATTTTTTTCTTCAAACACAAAGATGATATGTGTCTCATTTAGATAAGTCAGCATAACCTTTGGCTCAGAATAAGGGCCCTTGAGCAGCTGTCTGATGTCTGTTGTATAATTAAGATATCAGTAGTGTGTCCAAACTACATAATCCTACGTTTAAAACTGTCATTTACAAGTAAATGAATGAACAAACATTATATCTCTGCTTCTCAGGAGTTTAGACTTTATATTTTTAATTCAAACATGCTTGTAAGTTTTGTGCTTCCTTTTAGTAAATAATGAATACACAAGTAAAAATAATCTGTGAAATCAACAGTGTGAACTCAAACACTGATTACTCGAGGTTTTCATCTGAAAATCTCTCAGCAGGTGTACCTGTTGTAAAAGTGCTCATTTGTATCTGATCCAACTAAATGGTTGTATTCTTAACCATAAATCTAGCACATTACAAAGAAATTGGCAGGTGCCCTAAACTGCAGGACAAATTTCTTGTGCTGCTATAGCGCAGGTTAAACCTGCTGTCATATAACACATGAATAATCCTGACAAACAATAAAAACTATATTTTTATGTTTACAACAGAACACCAAATAATTGCAGCCTGATTTGACATTACCTGGCACAACTTTCACATTCAGCACAGTACCACTGCTCCCTATAATGTTCTGGGCTTGACAGTAATAGTTTCCTCCCTGCTGGTAAATAATGCTACTGATGGTGAAGTTTGGTCCTGAGGCTGTAGGTGAATCCTCTCTCTCCTTGTACCAGGTGTATTTAGCCTCTGGGTTAGCATCACTGCTGCAGGTCAGTGTCAACAAGCTGCCCTCCATTATCTCACTAGAAGGTGTCACTTTCACAGAAGGAGGCCTGGGTGCATCTGCAGATTAAAAGCATAAAAATCTCATTGTATAGACAAACACAGGCTGGCATGCCTTCAGGTTGGTAGACCATACTTTTTTTTCTATAGTCTTACATTTCAGATTCCTTAGAGGATAAAAAACAAAGATTACAATCTATTTAGTCATGTTTAGGTTCCATTTTCTGCAATTTTGTCGTAAATATCATTAGATGAAATAAGAATATGAAAGAGAATATATTTGAGATATATTTACATTTTACATCAATAGAAATGACTTCAGATGTTTTGCCTCCAAATTTATTCTTGACTTAACAGTAATAATCTCCAGACTCAGATGGCTTGATGGAAATTAGGACAAGCTTCCGCTCCTCATTCAGCTGAGCAGCAGTATAATCATTCTTTTTGTGCCAGGAGTAGTTCGCTACTGGGTTTGCTTCACTGCTGCGTGTCAGGGTTACTGTAGCACCATCTGCTATAAAGCTAGATGGGCTCAGTGACACAGAGGGAGGCCTTGGAGAAGCTAAGATAAATAGTTTTTCAATGAGGTGTTATAAATACATGGAGAGAATAGGTATAAATTGATAAATGAGATGCATTTTAATGAATAAAATTTAAAAGTTAAATTTTAAAATTTATTTTAAAAAGAAACTTATACAATATGGATTTAATACAGAAAAATGACATGCAGGGTTCCTCAAAGCTCCATTCTGGGGTCCCCCCTATACAACCTCTACATACTCTCCTTAGCTCAGATAGTGGCAAACAACAGCAACAGCAGGTGCATAACTATGCAGATGATACACAGGTTTACATCATAATGTCACCAGTAGACTATGAACCCATCAGAGAGTTGGCTAGAAGCATAAAACAGATAAATATGCGGATGCGCCATAATTTTCTCCGACTAATTACAAACAAAGAGATAGTAATCTTTCGACCAAAGGAGGAGATATTCATAGTTAGCTCACAGCTTTGGCTACTACAGCTAGAAACCACTGATTATGGCCCGAAATCTTGATGTCATGATTGACTCAAAACTGAACCTTCAGAGGCACATAAAGGCAGTGACTAAGTCAGCCTTTTATCATATAAATTACATTTCCAACATTAAAGGACTAATGTCCAAGCAGGATCTAGAAAAACTTATTCATGCACTAATCTTTAGTAGAATTGATTACTGTAACATGTCTTTATAGGCTTGCTTAAAAAGTCCATCAGACAGCTGCAGCTGATCTGAAATGCAGCTGACCGTGTTCTCACTAGAACTGAGAAAGTAGAACACATCAGCCTGGTTCTGAAGTTCTTACACTGACTCCTTATAGCTCAGAGAAGAGACTTTAAAGTCCTTCTGTTAGTTTATAAACTTCTGAATGGATCAGCCCCTCAATACAAAACAGATTTGTTGTCGGTGTATCAACCTCCCAGACCATTCAGGTCTCCTAGTTCCAGCTCACTCTGATCACCGAGAACAAGAACCAAACATGAAGAAGCAGCATTTGGTTCCTATGCTCCACTTATCTGGAACAAACTCCCAGAAGACTGTAAAGTATTTTAAGTCAAAGTTAAAAGCTAATTTGTTTAGAGCTGCCTTTTAATGTTGAAGTTAAACTGTAAACTGAGGTTTTATTATTTCAAGTTTGTGATCCAACTCTTTTATTTGTTTTACTACCTGCTTTTATCATGTTTTTATCTTCATTTGCTTTTATTTTTCTTCTATTTTATTGTTTAATTTATGTATAGCACTTTGGATTGTCCATTTACTGAAATGTGCTTCACAAATAAACTTGCCTTGCCTTTTAGAGTGATACATAAGTATTCATCTTTTTTGATAGCACAATTATCCTTAAAAATTGTTTTTTAAGTATATAATGGTTTATCTTTGTTTCTCCAATTGTGTTTTAATCTTAAATACGGTGATCTTGAGTGTCCAGAAAGGCGCTTTTGAAATAAAATGTATAATTATTATTATTCTTGACACAGTTGCTCTAAATAACATAATTTTATCTTTTTGACTCAAATGACCAAAATGATTAAATTCACTTAGGAATACATTAACATTATTATTAAACAGTTTCACTCACATTTGACATCAATATAAACCCTTTTAGACGTTCTCTCTCCCAGGTCATTCTCAGCTGTGCAGTAAAACTGCCCAGAGTCTACGGACAGGACAGAGCTGAGGACAAACGTTTGGTTCTGACTGAGGACAGTTTGGTTGTTTTCCTTTTTCCAGGTGTATTTAGCTGCAGGGTTAGCTTCACTGTTACATTTAAACATCACAGAGCGTCCCTCAGTTAACTCATCTGGAAATCTCACCATCACAGAGAGAAGCTTTGGAGCATCTGGAAAAGATACCAAAATCAGAAATTATTGAATCTGGATATTTATTAACTGAATCAAAAAGGTGGGTAGAGTATGAAAAGCTTGTATTTTAGTAAGGGGAGCATTATTTCAAAATGTTTGAACTAAATTAAAAGTAAAATGTAATACCCCAAAAATATGAACCTGAAAGAAACTGATTGATAGAAAAAAATCTGATTGAATTTCTCATAATATTCAATCAGAAAGACAAAAATATACAGTTAGGTGCAAATTCTGGTGTTTTAAATAATGAAAATTAAACCCGCCTGGTTTATATTTGGTTAAACCATCCTTGCTTTTCATTTAACAGCATAACTTTAGGTGGGTAGCCAATAATTGCTCTCATTAAGACTAGTAGTGCTTCTAGATAGTAGCGTCAAAGTTAGTGGTTGAAATTAATTTTCTTTTTAGAAAATAAAGGGTGTGACTTGATTCTAGGGTTACATGCAATGTATTAGAAGAATAAAATGTTACACTTAACACTGAGGTGTAAACTTACACACTGAAGGAGAGTGGTAATTTGTATTTCCTTTAACAGAGCAGGAATATCTGTCTCCTTTTTTAACAGAAACCTGAACAGAAGCAGTTTTTTCCCCCATCACCTGCCCTTTGTTGTACCAAACATAGAAGGGGAGGTTGGTTAGACCACAGCTGCTTTCACACTTTAGCTCCGTCAGAGTCTCTGATCTTCTGACCTTCACTCTGAGATCTTTATTGTTGAGGAAACAAAAAGACACAATTTTATACTAAACCAACAGAGATGCAAAAAAAGAAACAGATTCACAAGAACCACACAGTTCAGCTACCTGTAACATTCAAAGCGACACCAGGCAAACCAGTTAATGCTCCTTCTGGTTGATTTGTTATGAACCTGAACTTGTAGTTGACCGAGTCGCTCATTCTCAGATCTGCGATTGTCAGAAAGCATTTTTTCCCTTTAAAGTCATACCATATTCGACCAGCATAATTGGAGTCGTTCTTTAGATCCAAATGGCTTTTTTGAATTTCTTTAGTAAACCAGAACATTGTTTAACTTGAGTTTTTTTGTTACTTATTTTATTTGGATATGTAAAGGTGCACTTTATCTTCACTGTTGATCCCTGTAAGGCGCAGATCTGATGAGAATCATACTTAACAGACCAGCGCAGTTCATGTTGTTCCACTGTAACACAGATACACCAAAAATATTAGTCACAATAACCGTAAAGGTCCCCTTAAAATAATCACGTTTTTCATAGTGTGAATTTACAATTGCCAACCTTCTCAAATCAACAAGTGATAGTTACTATCTCATTTTATTCAGATATATTTTTTATTCTGTCAATGCGTTTCAGTACCTGTGATAGAAACAAGAAGGACAACAAATCCAATCGAAAATCTCCTCGCTGCATCTTTCATGTCTGTTTAATTCCAGGGGGGAAAAATCCAGGTAATAAATGTTTTGTTTTCTGTGAACAATGTCAGTCTTCCAACAATAAAAGCCCCAAACATATGAGGTGAACGCTTAAATCTAATGAGTTGTAGCTCAGCTCAGGAAAAAAATGTGTCTTGTGATGTAACCCAGCTGTGTGTTTGCTCTGTGAGGAGAAGTGATACAAATCGGCATAATCTAGCAGATTTCCTTCCTCTTCACACTTCACCTACCTCTCCACTGAAAATCATGGACAATGTGCAAAGTCAAAATGCTTTCAATTTATTTTTCAATATCTATATTTTTGTCACAAAGGATGCATTAATAATCAGCATCATAGTTAAGCAGACTTCTTATTTATGTTGTGGAAAGAAATAAATGAGTAAAAATATGCATATGAGTAGTTTTTTCACATCTGTGTCTGGTTATAATAAAACCTTTCTGTCTATTTTATGTAAACCTGATTTGGTTTAGATGTGAAAATTAATTTATTTTTGACTGCACTTTTTTTATTTTAATTTTTTGTGGCTCTAGGGCTTGATTTCGTGGAATAAAAAGTGGAAAAATATGCCAAAAAAAAGAACTTTGAAATACCACCTCTTAAAAACATGTGCCTGTATTTACAAAGATTTATTTTAATAACAAATCTTAGAATTTCTCAAACTACAGGATTTTTCTTTTGTGTTTACCTTAGGATTATGAAAGTTATTCACAAAATAAAGCAATTGCAGAAGTATTGAGGAGGACCTTTAGCAAGCGTTGTGTCGAGCAAGAGACTCAAACATTGAAAGGGTAAATGTTTTAATAATAATACAATTATTAATATGGAAACACATTTTATTATCCCCATAGGAGATATTAACTTTAGCAGCCAGATAGGTTAAAGACAGACCTTTAGCTATATAAGTTTATTCAGGGTAAATCAATAAATATAAAAAATGTTTATAATCCTTAACAAAAAGTAGAAAATGTGAAAACAGGATAATATGGAGGAATGTCAATATTATTACACATTATAAAATGCTCCCAATGATAAAGATTTCAAACTGAAAAGTTGCAGAAAAAAATACATACATAAATATACACGAGTTACAATAATAGTTTTCATAACCTAAAGCGTCATCTAGAAACATGATTGTGCGACACCATCTGCTCTCACAAGTAGCACTTCTCACTTTCCATGCAGGTGAGTAAAGGACGACAAACAGTCACATCTGCTCAGAAATGCGTCTAAAGTCTTTGCACCCTGATCCTGGGACAAATTTTTCTTTTAAAAATCCTCTATTTTCCTGCCAAAGCAAACAGCGGTGCTGCTCCTCTGTACAGTTTGTTTTTTTCCCCACTTATTCCTTCCTTTTTATGTTGGGACATATACAACAGCCTTAAAGAGGATGGCAACCATTGCAAAATGCTGACATGTTAGTCAGCATTAATATGAAATTGATGTAGTAAAATGACCAATGAGGTGAGTACACATAACAAACAAATTTATACAAATATTAGGATCTAAATTAAGGACGTTCAAATGTTTTGATGCTGTATGAAAATTAAATTTTTCAAAGTTATATCATCATGAGCCACATCTTCTAATCCATGTATGAATTCTACAATTATTTAATATCTCCCCATAAATCACCAGGGGCCCATAATGATTTTTTTCAGACTTTTTTTCTTCTGTCAACTAATGACAATTCTTAGAGGACAGCACCGCACCAAGCTATAGTCTTTTAATTCACCCATGATAAACAAGGATAATACAACATGTTAAAAATAATAACATTTGCCTTATTTTGGACCTAATTGACTATAACCATTTGATTGAGAAAACATTAATTTATGTTCAAAGCTTTGGATTTATTTGGGTTTGGAAATACATTTATTAATGTAATTAAAACATTTTACAAAAATACAAACAGTTCAGTGGGTCTTCCACATGGTACCTCACAAAGATTTAGCATCAATAAAGGTATAAAACAAGGTTGTCCAATCTCTCCTCTGCTATTTATTGCTGCTGCAGAAATGCTTTCCATATCAATGAAAAACACTCAATTTGGTAAATTATCGGTGGCAGGCAAATAGTTTTCTATTAGTCAGCTAGCTGATGATAAAACCATCTTCTTAAATAACCTGAATGAAATACCCAAAATTCTTAAATTGATTGAAATGTTCTCAAAGGCTTCAGGACATAAATTAAATTTGAACAAATGTGAAATTTTGCCTCTAAAAGACTGTCCCATATTGACTGCTTTTAATATTGCTATAAAATCCTATTTTAAATATCTGGGTGTGCATATAAATAAAAATAAATATGACTAAATAAATACGAAGTAAATTGACACACAGAGATTTATCTATTCTGGGAAGAATATTACTCACCAAAATGGAAAGTATTTCAAGACTTATCTACTCTGCTTATACATTAAGAATACCCAATCCAGCAATGAAATCTTTCAACCCCTGGACTTCTGATTAATGGACACAGTATGACAGTTAATGATCTAAAAAAACTCAAAAAATAGGGAATACTTTAAAAATACTTTTCTTTTTTTTTTTTTTTTTTTTTTTTTTTTTATCAAACCCAAATTTTATATCCCATTCTTCAAGTCTGAAAGATTGAAAATAAGAACAAATTATTCAAATCTTTCCATTCCTCCAAAACCCAAGGAATTCCACTTTAAAATATTTACGGTGTTACCTCTCTAAGGAATTTCTTAGACTTCCATTTGCTATTGATAACACTTGTTTATTTTGTCACTGTTATATTGAATAGACTGAACATCTTTTCTATGAATGTGTGTATTGCAAAGTTTTGTTGGATGATGTGCTTTACTGGCTTTTCTCCAAATCTCCAAACTTTATTGAATTCTGGATTATTTTTGGGACTCTGAGAATAGAAAAGAAATTTGAAAGATTAGTAAATGTGTAAATGGGCAGGTTTTTCATTTACAAATGTCGTTTTCTTAAAGTCAAGCCATGTCTGTTGTATATGATGGTGATAATAAAACATTAAATAAATAAATAAATAAATAAATAAATAAATAAATAAATAAATAAATAAATAAAAACTTCAGTTACCAGAAGTGACGCTAGGATTTCCTTGTGTTGCTTTCATAGGCCGTCGAAATTCTCATTATCACATTGAATACATAAAAAAAAAAAAAAGAGGATAAAACAGCCAATACGGAAATTATTCTAATGATGTTGTTGAGGATCTTCTAAGACATTAATCATTAACTTAAATTAATAAATATCTTAAACCGACTTTTGGTTCACTTGAAAACAATTGTATTTGTTATAGAAACTAATTGTTCATCTGTTTCTTTTTAACATTTTGATTCGACAACCTAATGCGTTAGATGCATTTATTTTCTTATTTCTTTGTATATACTAAGCAATGTTGCTGAGGTAGCAGATTGTAGGTAGCAGATCTGCTTTCTGATGACAAATCCACTCGGGAAAAACGTTATTGCACCGGTTTCTTAAGGATCAAATCTCTTTTGGAAGCTCAAGATATTATTACCTATATTTGCTATTATTTTACATTGCATTCGCGATCTAAAGTAGCCGAATGTAGAAAACAATCATTGTCAGTTTTGAAGAAAAGTAAAGTGCGTGACTGAAAGTGCGGCCATAACAAGATGACAAATAAGTCTCAGTTTATTTTATTCTTTTATTAACATCTGAGGGCAGTGGAGGACAAATTGGACATCTTCAAAAATTATTTCCGTAGAGATTTTAGACAATTAAAAAAGTTGACACGAAGTTAAAAGTAGAGTAGCTTAACATGGCTAACTGACCGAGCTAAAGGAGGCTAACCTGTTAGCACCTGAGCACAGCTAGCCACAGCGCTACGCAGCTCTCCTCCTTTATATCATGGGCTTGCAGTTACTTTGTTCACCATAAACATTTTATTTTTCGGTTTTGTTATCGATCAGGTAAAACTTCATCGATTATTAGTCGCTACAGATGCTCCAAACTCGGCACACGGACGCTGTGTCATGTTATCATCGTTGTCTGGGCAACAACATCATGTGGCATCGTTGAGCCAATCATGTAGTGTAACGTCACTGACATGCGCAGGACCCGAGCAGCTCTGACCACCCTAAGCTTTGGCTTTTTAGACAGGCACTGTTATTATTATAAAGATTTCCAGTTTTCCAAAGGAAACCTGAAGGCACCCCTACCTAAACAGAGCAGAGCACGCCAACTGAAAACGGACGGATTAAAAGCAGGTAACGATTTACAGTATTCTCCAAAGATAACGAGGAAGTTTTTTTTCCCTAAACACTGTAGATTATGTTTAGTATGATCCACTTTGTTGTTGTCTTTATCCTGTATATTTAGCGTGTTGCGACATTGATTTCCGGGTTCCAACTTGAAACATTTTTGACTTTTTCCTTCTTAGGCGCAGTTGTTTTTCATCGGGTTTTAAAGTCCTTAGCTATTGTTTGATCAAAATAATATAAAAGATACATGTTTAATATTGTTTATGTGGCTGGTTGGCTTAGAATTGCTAGTTTCACTATAAGAAGACGCATTGAGTTTGATCTAATGGCCTAAGGCTTTCTGTCTACATGGAGTTTGAACGTTTACACTCCTTTATCGTTGTTATATTTTATTGTCAGAGTCCAAATGGAGATTATGTGTTTACATTTATTCATTAAGTTATTTGTTTGATGCCATTTTTTCCCCAAATGCGTAACAATAATAATAATAATAATAATAATAATAATAATAATGAGGAAGACATGAGAAGAAAACCAAACAAACGAATTCCATTTTTTTTCTATGAACAAAAACGGAACAGGAAGAAAAGCAATCCCTTTGTCTCTTTTCAATTATCTTAAAAGAATAAAACAATAAGTTGGAAAATGCTAAAGCAAGGGGGGTCATATTTCTATTGAAATAATGTGTTTTGACAAGAATTAGCTGTTGTTTTTTTGTCAGTAAACTTCAGCAGAGAGTCTATGGAATATCTGTGGTTGGTTCTCTGAAAGCAGAACCAAGATGCAGAATGTGATTAGTCAGGGCTTCCTGATTAGCTTTCTTTCTCTGGGTAAAAGTGCTTCATCCCAAAATATAAATCCTATACAGTTTTGCCAATCTGTCTTAATCCCTGTATTTTTTCAAATTTTTTTCTTTAATACATCTGATTTTATTTTGCTACGACCCTGCCTGTCAGCATAGAGGAGGAAGGCTTAATGTGTTTTTGTGTGTTTCGTGCCGTTTAAAACTAGGTGTCATCATTACTTTTTGCGTGGGGGTTTTACTCAGATGCTGATGATTCCAATATGAAACTTTTGTGCAAATGCATCTACAAAATAATATAACTACCCCATAAGAGTGGCTCTCAAACTGGCTCCTCAGGACACACTGGAAAAGCAAGCTTTCAAGGTCATGAAAACAATTAAATCTTATATATATATGTGTATATATATATATATATATATATATATATATATACATACATATAATGTGTATATGTGTGTGTGTATGTATGTATGTATGTGTGAAATTACCTTTGATACTATATTCATTTTAGATGATGCATACTACCAAGAAAACTGCCTAAAAATTCCCTGAATTGATGGAAACTATGTTTTCTTCCGCCTAAAGTGCGTAATGCATCCATATGTAATACCAAACGAACAATGGAAGATCAATGTTATAGTGCAATTACATAATTTTGATTATTTAACTAATACAATAGTTGTATTTGCAAAAAATTATCATATCGGCATCAATTAATATGCAACCAACTGGGATCCAAATACAAGGAAGAAGATTTTAAAAAGGATAAACGGTTCAAAATGGATTCTCCAAGCTCCTAGGTTATTGGCCAATACTACTGTTTGATAACATATTTGTAAACAATCATATGTTGTGCAAGTTTACCTGATTATTAATCGATTAATTACTGGAATTGGAAGTTGTTAATATGTCATTCAAATCAAAGCTAAAACCAAGTAATAACCATTGATTAAATTATTATAATTGACAATTTGCCCAATTACATGTTGTTATTAATGTCTTATCTTTGTAATTGGATGTTTTGGACCAGCTGTTAAAATCCAAGTGGTTTTCAGCATCAGTTTATGTCAATAACTTGGTTTATAAATTAAGAACAGTTATTCATCATTTACCAAAAGGAAAATATGTCTCTATCTATTCACGTTGTTAAGTCAAAGGAATTTAATCCAGCTCTTATAGACAATTGATCACTGCTGTATAAATAATCACGGACAACCACACTTAGAATAATTCTACTTTTATTCAAACAAATCTTTTTTAACACAGTATTAAGATATTTAATAAATATGGATACGCTACAAGCTACAGGAAGAATCACAGAGTACATGCAAGAATCAGTAAGAGTTCAAATTACTACAGAGGTACCATTGTTGATAATATTAATTTCATTAGTTCATTCTTATGATGCACTGATGTCCATCCGATTCATTTTATTGGACTTTAACTAATCCAATGCTTTAATTCTTTGCCTTGTACTCAAAGAGTCCAGAGGTCCATATTCCCAATGGGAGGATAAAAGAAGATGTCGCTTTGATATTTTCAGCTCACAAACTGCTTTTCTTTTTTTCTTTTTTTTTTATATTAATCATATTTGGATTCGATGTTTGATACCTCTACTTGGATATTTTCCCAGAATTCCATCTGTGATCCACTGAATTCCTATCATGACGTCAACGTCTGTCACCACCGTGGGTGGAGTGGTTATCATTACACAGGTCATCCCTAAAGATGACCGCTCCATTCCCCTAGAGACTTCTGCCAACCCCGCAGATCAGGTGCCATCCCCTGTCCTGAAGACCCCTCCTGCCCCCCCTAAGAAGGACAGCAAGGAGACGATCTTCCTGCAGGGGGAGTCCATGGGCCTTGGGGTGAGACTCTGACACTGAGTGGATCCTAATGATTAAAGAAACTAAGCTGGGAGGGACTGATCCCTTGTTTTTGTTTTCCAGGTCGTTCAGATCTTCATTGGTGTGCTCTGTGTCCTCTTCAGTCTGACAGTCTTCTTCTCCGAAGCTCTGATCCATTACGCTCCGTTTGGCTTTGGTGTTTCGGTACGTTAATTAAAAACTTAGGAAAATAGGAATTTAAATGGATATAATGATGTGCAATCCTTTTCTACACTCCTGATCCAGAACTCTCCTCTTCTGATAGATACCATTTACCCAAGGTTAAAACGTTCCTCATGTGTCAAATTAAAAGCTCTTTGAAGGTGTTTTCCTTAAATTCTTTTTATGTTTTGTCTCCAGTTGTTGTCGCTCCAGTTGTTGCTAGCTAAATGCTAGGCGATGGGTAGCAGCCAAAACGTTGCAATTTCACTTAATCCTGACGAGATCCGAAAAACGTAGCAAAAA
>NW_015152014.1:94265-99717 GCF_000732505.1 Cyprinodon variegatus | reverse complement strand
TCTGTAGGACAACGGGCCTCAGAAATGGAGGAGAGGAGATCCATCATCTGAGGGATGCTCAGACTGCAGGGACTATTCTTTGTATACAGGACATCCTTTAGAGGTTTTAATGCTTCTGACACTGGAAGGGACAGTGGGTGGAAGGAGGAGCTTGGATCCAGGAATGACAAGTAGTTTTTTCTTATAAATTCTGGGATTTCTAGATATATTAAAACTCTGCTTGTCCAGAATATTAATTTCCAAAAGAAAACCAAGTTTATATCTTTCTCCAATACTTATGACGTCTTTACTGAACACATCAATGTTTTTTCAGAAATCTTTTTGAGATTTTTTTTAGAATCTGCTGGATGTTGTCAGGAGATGGTCTGAAAATTGTCCATGTTCCATGTATCGTAAGGAATTCAGGATTTATTATAGAAATCACATAAATTGGTGAAAAAAATGTGTAAATGTGTTTCTTCTAAGGATAAACCTAGATAATCTAACATTGACACTGCTGTTTTTCAGTTTGTGGTGTCTGGCTCTCTGGCTCTGGCAGCAGGACGACGCACTTCCGTCAAACTGGTGAAGTTTTGCCTTTAAAAAAATAATTTAAAAAAAGTTTGACTTTAAAAGAAAAAAATCTGTTCTATTACAACAAATTTCAGATTTCTGATATTTACATGCTGCATGATTATAATGCATATTTTCTTACAAGACCTTTTGATTTATTTGTAGTCAGTTTTTTTCAGATTCAATTGTAAAAGTCAATTAGTTTTCTTATAGTTTGATCTTATTAAGCTGTGATTTCTGTTTCTAACCGCACAAGTGGAATTATCAAATTGTTTCTGGATTAAATCTAAGTGGCTCCTGTATCTGCAGGTCTGGTATTCTCTGGTGTCCAATGTGTTCAGTGTCCTGCTTGGCCTGGCGGGGGTCATCTACGACTGTTTTCTTCTGGCAAGTGGACCCACCAAGGTTTTCTGCGAGTTTGACACTCCGAATACCCCTAAGCCTTCAGGATGGGATGACAAATGCTCCCGACAACTGTGGAGACTCGAGGTAAGTCTGAGAACAGATGATTTGAACGTGTTATGCAGAACATTTAGCCTTACAGCAGGACAAATGTTTACTTTGTTTTATTAAAAATCCCCTTTAGCTGCTGGCTAAACCTTTGCCATTCTTCCTGGGATCTCAACTTCATGAAAACATACCCACCCAACGCTTAGCAACATGTAGGCTAGCCTGACGTAGTCCGACTCAATTCTAGTCAGAATATGAGTCTGATACTGCTCCATAGAGCTGTGATTATGGGGCGTGTTTCGAATGAACCAGGGAAAAAAAAATGCCTCTGCACTCAATTGGATAGACCTACAACCAATAAGAGCAACGGAGTGCGTGACGTATGTTAAGCCACGCATGGTTGTTGTCAACAAAAATCAAAGCGTGCAGTTGCACGCCTAGAATAAGAAGATGAGCCTTGATCGCGTTTCTCTGTTCCTCTTTTAAAATTAATTTGCTGTCGATATCTTCTAGAACAGACCTAATAGCAGAATCTACACACCTCAACTTTCCAGCGGCAGCCATTATTGTTGTCACCCAAGCGCGCTTTGGTGACGTGGTTGATTACGTTACTGTTGATCATCTGTCCATCATCGTATAAAGCCCGCCCTGACAATTTGATTGGCCCGCCAGATATTGTGCGAGCATACTCGCGCTACTATTGAGCAATGCCAGACCGAACTTCCCGACCTCAAACGTTGTGGGCGGGACTAAGTTCGGAATGGCACCCAGGCTATATGTAGGCAACAGGACCCAGAAACGACATTCACACTGACATAATGCATAACAACCTGGTTTCATCCTAACTCTTCTAAACAATCATCTTGCCCTTTCTTCAGAAGACATTTGGTTCATCCCGGATGACTGTTGCAGATCCTAGTTCATCTTAAATGTGTTGCTTGTGGAGCTTTCTTAGCTTTTTATTGGCAAGATACACCTGAACAAGTTGTGAATGTATTGAATTGTTTGAATTCATGATTAGGAATCTGAATAGGTTTTAAATTTGCTTCTAAAGTCATGCATTGTGTGTAAATCTACAGTGATCAATAAATATTCTCAGCTCTCCTTGAACATCCCTAGTTATTTGCATATTTTAAAATCCTATTGCTTTCAAACGACACAGTCTTTTATGTTACAAAGAAAAATTACACCCAACCAGTGGGTTATGCATGCTTATGACCTTCTGGAACCTCCATAACTTTTTTTGGAGCCTCTAGGGATTAAAAAGTAAATGCAAGAGTGCACATCCTGAACATTGGCTGTTTATTTTTCCATATCCGTCTTTATGTTTGCTGTTTTATCTTTTAGGTGCCCATTTACGGACTCCTGGGCTTCTTCCTGGTCCTGCTTGTCCTGCAAGTTTGTGTCTCTGTCACTGTGTGCGTGTTCTCTAGAAGAGTCATCAGAAGCAGCAAGCATTACTTCCTCATGGTAAACAGTGTTACAGATCCCCACACTTCACAATCGCTATCATACCGACTATCCACTACTTACTGTGCTGACTATTTTTCAGCCTTGTCACTAGGAATAAAGGAAGCATTTACGACTCTAGCTGCTGCACAGACGGATAAATAAATGATCTGAATCTTTTTTAAATACAATTAGTATTAAACTAATTGTAAAGTATTTTCTCTGTATCCCTGGTTCAAATGAATCTAACATGTTGCCGACATCTGTAAAGTCACAGAGCCTCCTAAAAGTCTGCTAACACATCTGTTCTTATTGACACGCTTTTACGTTTTACAGGATTCTACTCCATTTTTAAAAACATTTTCATTTAAATCTATAAAAGAATATAGATTTAACGTTGTGATAACTTTGTGGCATGCATTTTTTTTTAAGTCAATACATTGTTGGCGCACATTTGGCTCCAATTTAAACTGCAAGTCCACACGCTTTGCAAAGTATCTCAACCTTAAGGAGAGCAACTGTAAATGCCATTTTTAAGTCCTACCTCTGGTTCCGAGTTGGACTTGGGTGTGGACTTTGACTAGGCCATTCTAAATCAGGGATCTGCAGCCTTTACAATCCAAAGAGCCATTTTTGCCCTAAGTGCAGCCCAATTAACCTCTTTAGCCCCACCATTTAACATTCTTTTATAAAAAAGACATTTTTGGTAATAAAAGAGACAATTTAAAAAATATATATTTTAAAACAAAATAAGAAACATCACATTTTAGAAAAAGAAGGTGGATATAAAGTTGTTGAACTTTATGACAAGAAAATCTAATCTAGAAAATTATTACTTTTTGGTATTATTCTGTTGAAGTATTTTTTTCATTAAAAAAAAACTAAAAATTCGCTACAGCCTGCCTTTTTTGTTATATATTAGAAAAAAATTTTGTAGTCAAACCTATGAAAAACGTTATTGAAGATTCAAAGTGCCATTGGCAGCTCTAGAGCTGCAGGCTTTAAACCCCTGATGTAAACCAGCCTTTTGCAGATTTGGCTTTGGGCTGCAGGAGACTGGCTGGGATTTCCTTTAAACTTTTATATAACAACAATCCTGCAAGATCAATTTGCAAGTGTTTTTAAGACTTTGGTAATAAAGGGGAAGAGAAAGGAAAATGGAGAGAACAGACGACAAAGAAATATAGCTGCAAAGATTTACTATTTTTTTTTTTTTTTTTGGAGAAAAAACTCCCTGTCAGATCTGGTAATTATTTTTCTGTTAAAATTAACATGGCACCTTTTTTAAGTGTAAAGACTTATCAGTGATTCTGAAATTGTAGAAACCTTTTACCCTGAGTTTCATCTCGGAGTTGCAGAGACATTCAGAACTTCCATAAACATCTACTTTGACTCTTTAAACTCTGCACACTAAAAGCTTTAACCACCACATTCACTTCTTTTGTTTTTAGAATTGTATTTGTCAGAAGCATGTTGCCATTTTTCTTTAGCCTTTACAATTATGCACTGTTTGTGTTAGTGTGTCATATAAAACCAAAATAGAATACATGAGAGGTTGTGGTTGCAATGGGACAGATATGTCTGAATTTTTAAAACTGGATAAATACATTTGCAGGTTTCTGCATTATTAGTGTGAAACAGCACCACAGTCAGATAAATGAATTTAAGGGATACTGGGAAAATATGAATAGGAACATTTAAGACCTCAATCGGCAGAGCAGTTCAGTTCAGACTCTGTGTTGATTCAACATTTAAAAAGTGTGTAAGGGTGTAAACTCTACCCGACACAGCAGAAGTTTAGACCTGATGTATCTGAGCTTTTTTTCCACCATGGAAATATATAAACATAACATTTTGAGTTCAACTGAAGATTCATGATGCTGCAGCGATGGTCGGTTAAAATGAATTCAAATAGATTTAAACTGGTTTCATACAGGATTTTATCTATACAGAAGTATGTACTACAGTAATTAAATACCTTGGAATTAGCTTTGTGTGTTACACAAAATATGTCTAATTTTTAATATGTGTTATTTTTTTTCCCTCTAGGAGGAGCACTATGACCAGAGATCTCCGATTCTTGCTTAAGCATCTGAACGCAGCAGCCAAAAAGAATCCCTCTGAGGAAAAACTGAATATTGTTTAATAAAAGCAACTGATAAAAACAGTAAAACCACTATTAATCTTCCATACTCTACTATAATCTTTTTGTTTTTTGCATTGTTTGTTCTGCTAGCAATTTTTTTTTTATACTAGAAATTTAATGCACTTTGTTAAAAGGCTCTATGTGTCTACACCTTGAAGCTTTTTCTCTCAGGTTCTTTTTCCTGAAAAGAGATCACTAACGACAATCAGAGAAGTTGCTTAGAATTACAGAAGGCAGTTGCATATCCCCGGGCTAACCTCTCAGGAAGTGACCCAGATAAACAGTTAAAAAGGCATTTTATACATCTCCAGTCTGCCACATCATCACATTTTACATCATACATGTTAGCAGATGAGGAGACATCCATGGCTCCAGCGTTATCAAAATGTTATCAAAATAATATCAAAATATTACCCTTTGTTCTTAGCTGAAGGACACCATTCTCAATCTATTCCCAAATATTAAGTTGTAATAAACTTGCACATCATTAATGATAATTATCCTAACAGCTTTGTTCCTGCTGCAGGTTGGGGTTGCTTTGAATTCTCTTATTTGTCTTCTTTGCTTCTAATATAAACAACCAAACAATTTTTGTATCTTATGAAAGATGGAAATGTACAATATATAAAGGATAATAAACTCACTTTACAAAACTGTTGTTTGTAAATTGTCTGTAATTATGTGATATATGATATATATGATCTTACACTATCTGCATACAGAATTGCTCTTTTAATATCATTTATTGACAGAATTTCCATTTAACTTTTGAATAATTAAACACATGAAGGCCACTACATTATTAAAATATACATAAACTGACTGTAATGTTGCCTTTAAGAAGTACCAAAAAGA
>NW_015152014.1:91554-93037 GCF_000732505.1 Cyprinodon variegatus | reverse complement strand
GGTTTATTTTAACATAAACCACTGCACTAATGTTTCAAATTTTGAAAAGCTTCCCATACAGGAAGAAAGCTAAAAACACACAAATGACAGATATATTTGAACAATTATTTAACTGAATTCACATGTTTTGTTCCCTGCTAAAACAAAGTTTGTTAATTCAGTTAAATCGTTGTTCAAATATATCTGTCATTTGTGTGTTTTTAGCTTTCTTCCTGTATGGGAAGCTTTTCAAAATTTGAAACATTAGTGCAGTGGTTTATGTTAAAATAAACCTTTGGGTTAAGTTGTCACAAGAGGTTTTTTCTTGTGAATTTGGTCTTAAATGTTTATTTCAAGTGGCATTAAAAAGTCTTAAAAAGTCTTGAATTTAACTTACCTTATGCTGTAGGAACCCTGTTTGAGTGAAAGCGTATTATCTAAATGCCAAAATGGCAGCACCCCTTAAAAGCACAGAAATTATTAAAATAAGAATGTTTTTTACTCTACAGGTGTGTTGATACAGAATAACTAGTGATGTATTGAACAGAATGAAAAAGGAACATTTCCAGGGGTTTTGTTTGACTTTGTATATGTCTATATCTGGCCTATTAATTTACATTGACTTTTAATAAGATCACATTACTGTAACCTTTTCTTAGAAAAAAAAGAAGAAAAAAAAAGGACCATTCCCTGCTGTTTTGAAGTATAGAACATTTTTAAGAAAGCTTTTAGGGGTTTATATTTTAGGGGGTATATATTTTAGAGGTATATATTTTAATATTTTTCCTTCAGGGAACCTTGACAATCTGTTTGTTTCAATGAAGATTAAAGTTGGTCCAGAAAGAAATAGTCAATTTAATTTTTTTCACCGTGGCTAAGGAGGTTGCTGGAAAGGTGCAGTAATTCTTAGTCATTAACTTCCAAAGACATTCTCCATTGTTCACATAGTGGAAACGCATTATAAAAAAAAACTTTTTTTTTTTTCATGCATATACATCCTATTTTGATCCTCTTTCTTCAATGAAAAACCTTTATTTGTTTTGCTGAAGTTTTCAGTTGTTCCTCAGAAAAAAAAAAACGTGTACACATTGCTCACTTCTGACAAGTACTGTACTTTACAACAAACATGAGACGGAAATAAGAATTTAAGTTCTCGTACTATATGAATAAGGAAATTCTTAGATACGGTAAATGATTCAGATCACATTTTATTAAATTCTGTTGCTCTTTTATTATTTATTAATCATAGAGAGCATTTATAGAAAATTTCCAAATTAAAATATCTAAAAGAAAATTTGAAATACAGTGGGGCAAAAAAGTATTTAGTCAGCCACCAATAGTGCAAGTTCTCCCACTTAAAAAGATGAGAGAGGCCGGTAATTTTCATCATAGATATACCTCAACTATGAGAGACAAAATGAGAAAAAAAAAATCCAGAAAATCACATTGTCTGATTTTTAAAGAATTTAAAAATCAGACAATGTGATTTTCTGGATTTTTTTTT
>NW_015152014.1:68890-89869 GCF_000732505.1 Cyprinodon variegatus | reverse complement strand
AAAAAAAAATCCAGAAAATCACATTGTCTGATTTTTAAATTCTTTAAAAATCAGACAATGTGATTTTCTGGATTTTTTTTTTCTCATTTTGTCTCTCATAGTTGAGGTATATCTATGATGAAAATTACCGGCCTCTCTCATCTTTTTAAGTGGGAGAACTTGCACTATTGGTGGCTGACTAAATACTTTTTGCCCCACTGTATGTTGTATGAAATATATGAATATGTTTATTATGTATGACATTTAGGTAAATTGATAAAAATTATATATATTCCTTTTTTTTTTTATGTTTCACTTTTATTCTCTTCAACTCTATGTTGCCTCCATGCAATTACAATATGGCTTTTTTTCTCTTCTAGAGCACTTTCTGTTTTATTGCCACTGAAATGTGCTATATAAATAAACTTGCCTTGTATTGCTTGTCTGTGTGCATGAATATATTTATTTGACATTATAAAGGCTGCCATTCAGAAAATTGGGTTAAATGTATCAAATCATTTAAAGATATTTTGCCAAAGTAAAAAGAAAAGAGGTTCTGAAATGAAGATGACCCTAACAAACCACTAACCAAAAGACACTATTGTTCAGTGAACTTCAAGTCTTTTGGTTGAAGAGCTCCTTGCAGTCACCCTACAGTATCTGCATATTATAGTCATGATTCTTGTTGGGCCTCTTTAAAACCTTTCACCTCCAACCAGGTGAGAAAAAGTTACTATATCAGATTAAATCTTTTCTAAAAAGTGATGCTTTGCTTCTAACTTATTTAACTGGGTGTTAAAAAAGAAACTGAGCCTAACTCTGCAATCAAAATGTACGAACATAAAAATCATGCATTACAGTGTAATGCAGACTGCAGGCCTAAGCATTAATACAGATGGTGTGAACTTGTGGGGAACCAAGGCTATTTTAGCTGCTGGGTTCAAACCATGACCTGATTCTTTTAGTGACGATGGCTATCGGTATTAAAGACTGACACATTTGTAAACTTCTTTCTGAAGACGTGTCTTTAGGTCAGCAGGGCCACAGAAAGAGATGGAAGAAAAACCCATTTATTTGATTTCTGTCATGAACGTGTTTGTTCTAGCATTCCTCTCTCTGCCAGGTAATGTATCTGCTTCTTTTGTATCAGTCTGTTACATAAAGGAGGGAAATGATAATGCATGCAATTTGACAAATACAAAAGTGTCATGTAAGTGGATTTTCTATGCTAATGCAGTTGTAATTTAGGTGTAGTATTTTTTCTATATTAGAGAACTGTTTATATTTTGGTGAAGAAAGATCTCCTGAAGATGTGATAGTAAAATATCTAATAATATTTTATTGCACAGCATCTTGGAAATGCTTTGAACATATATGTTTGAGCTTATGTCTAATTTTTATTATAAACTGAACTAGAGATAAATGCTGATAAATGAAGAAAACGGGGACCGCAATTAATCATAATGTTAAATTCAAAAGGTATTTATGTCTAACTGGGCAAATTATGAGTGATGCATATTTGATAACTGAGCAAGAGTTTGTTACCCTGTCAGATATAAAAAAAAAAAAGTTTAATTTGTAGAAGGATAAAAATACAAAATATAGATAAAGTTATATTAATATAGAGGATTTTTTTTTTTTTTTTTTTTTTTTACAAATGTGCAAAACCAGAGTATTCAGACTTCTGATCCAGTTTCATTATCACAAAAACCTGTGAAAACGGTGAAAAATCTGAAAGTGAAATTGTTTGAAACTTAACCCTGTAATGGCAAATGTATCACATTTGATACATGCGGTTTCTTAAATGTTTCTGACACCTTATGCATAATTTAATGGTAAAAACTTTGCTCAAAATCCTATTGTACACAATCAGATATACCTGATAACAGAGGACAGAAGACTACACAAAAAATAATCTTGACTTATCGCATAGTAATAAATTATTAATATCAAAAATGGATTTCTGTTTTTTCTTTTTACATATTTTGTTAAAAGGCCAAATAAGGACTTCAAACCAAAAAAGTAATTTTCTGTTTTGTTTTATTCTTGGATCGGGCTTTAAAGGGTTAAATGCAAAATAGTTGCTGCATCTCCATGAACTCAGTAATGCATATTTATCGTTATATGGTCCAAGTACTGAAAAGGTAGCTATGTTTGAATTTTTGACAGAAAGAAAGATTTAATATGCCAATAGCATGATAATCTTTAAACGTTGAATTTAGGCACGTATGTTGTCTTTCTTTTCTTAGAAAAAGTGCATTGCTGTACAAGCACCTCACCCCACAAACTTCCCTTTTCTCTTCGTCAATAAAAACGGATGTGGACTATGTGTTTGCACATCAAGCAACACCTTTGACTTCACCTTGTTTAGGTCAAGGGGGAAAGCTCACAATGAGAAAGATTTATATCCGTTTTTACTTGCCTTTTTTTTTTTACATAGACAGCGCTATACTTGTTTACAGAGAAAAAAGGACAGACAGGAAAGGCTTGTTTATCATTAATTTCTGGTTATCTAATAAGAACCTCAGAACTAACCATAAAAAAAAACAACAATCAATAAAATTAACCAAAAAAAGAGAAAGTAACATTTCACACTGTTTTTAAATTTTGTCAAATGTGTTCAGTAAAGTCTGTCTAATTAAGATTACTAAATACATTACAATAGTTAAACCATAATAACATCTCTATACAGAAAGGCCTTAGCCTCGGATTTGAACCCAGGAACTTCTTGCTGGAAAACAGCAAGAAGCATTTTTGTGTCCACTACATATCCAACAGAGCTATACAATTAATGTGAGTCTAGATCAAAATAGGAGTGTAAGGAAACAATATCAAAACAGTTGAGTTTTCAAACAAATTTTGAACATTGCGCTGTTTTCTTCTTGCAAAGTACTCTTGTTCTAAATGGTGCAGCAGGGCTCTTTCTCCCTGGTGCATATGAACACTGCAATGCAAGGCCCAATATCTTTGCATATTGGACAATGTGGAAGATGCAATAATGGAGCAATTCTCTAAAAAAAAAAAAGAGTGGGTTTTTTTTTGGTTTCTTGCATTGTTTTACTGTACAAGGACAAAAACATTTCTATGACAAAAATATCTCAGACGAATTTGTGAAACAGAACAAAATATTCTTCTTGTGTTGTAAATTCATGTGCTGATTTTTGTCCTATTGATCTCACCTATTCTTTTCTCTGATCTACTGCAGGGCTTCAAGGTCAGGGGGGCTGGAGCGTGACTTACTCTCCCTCACAGATCTGTGCCATAAAGGGCTCAACAGTGGAATTAAAATGCACATATCCACCCAAAATAAATGATACAGTTATAGTGGTTCAAAACATACAATGGTTTACCAAAGGGACAAATGCTGCTCCTGTAAATCTGAGAAAGGACCAAAACTATGCAGGTCGGGTTGAGTACAGAAATGGCTGCACTGTGAGAATCAGGGATATTAGAGAAACGGACTCAGCTGTCTACAAGATAAGTCTTAAAACAAATTACCATCAGGGATCATATACTGCCGTTCCAGGGGTTAGCTTGTCTGTCTCTGGTAATATTTCTCATTTCAATTTAATGATTTAACTTTTACGGGTTTACATACATTTAATTTCTGTGATGCTATCTTGTATTTAGGACTCAAGCTGCATGTGATCAAATCAGAGCGCAGACAGAATTATATTTGGACACAGATGAAATGCAACAGCAGTTGTCTACCTGATCAACATCCCTACATCTGGATTAAGAACGGGAATGAAACTTTGGCGGGGACCTCCTCATTTTTTCAATACACATTCTGTGATACGGAGCGCATTTCATGTGCTGCAAAAGGATATGAGAAGTTCCCCTCTCCATCAGTGTGTCAGTTTCTTTTACAGTATTGCCTTTAACCACAAACAGTTTTAATGTTGGCAGATCAATAAGAAGAAAATGTCATAAAAATGTATTTAATTTTTATTTCAAAAGTGGTTTGAACTTGTATAACTCTTCAGTATGATTCAGTTTTTTTGTTTTCTTTTTTCGGGAAGGGTTAATCAGTTTTACATCTTATGCCTGCTCAACATCAGCCATGGTTTGTAATAAAGAAGGTTGAGTTATAAAGGAATGAATTTAAGCTTACAAATACAAAATTGTAAAAACATAACTTAATTACAAAATTGTTACTTTCGGCTAATCATCCTCAGTATTCTGAACTTCCAGGAGGTTGAACATATATAGGAATGTTCCCTGTGAATTTTGGTCCAAATACATCAAATACAAGAGGAATGATACTGATCCTGTTTTTAATGTGGAAGCTCTTAGAGAACAAGCATTTTAGTTAACTATAAACAGCATCCTTATCTCAAATGGAAACATTAAAAAAAACAATGTATACCATATAGAGCAAGAAATAAATATACTTTTCAGGAGTAACAAAATATGTTTTGTTGCCCCTGAAAGATTTTGTACCCATTTAGATACTAGTTTCCTTTTTCCAAAAACTTAGGTTATAGGTGCTAACTATTACAGCTAATTAAGTTGACAGAGACTATCCAGTTCCTAAAGTGTATTTTCTCTCCCAGATGCACCAAGGCCCCCGACTGTTTCACATCATCCACTAGGGGAGGTGGTGGAGGGAAGCTCTGTGACTTTGGTTTGTAACAGTGATGCTAATCCACCTGCTACCTACAAATGGTACAAGGAGGATGAACCAGATCCATGCAGCAAAGAGTCAAAGCTTGTTTTCAAATCAGTTCAGTCCTCTGACTCTGGAAAATATTCCTGCAAAGCTGAAAATGTGCTAAACATGACATCAGAGGATATCATATTGGATGTAGAATGTAAGTTTCCTTGAAACAAACCCTGTTTTTTTTTTTTGTTTTTTTTTTGTTCTTCTCTTTTCTTTTTTTTTCTTTTTTTTTGTGTTGTGTCTTTGTTTAGGTAAAACACCCAGATTGACTTAGGCTCAGTTTAAGTCAGTCAGGCTGGCCAGGGTACCTTTAAAGATGCAAGTCTCTGACACACTTTAAGGACAAAGAATTTTTAATATTGTTCTTTTTTTTTAGCTCATTGCTGAGAAGAGCATGTTATGTGTAATACATCATAGTTTTTTTGTCATTTAGTTTTAAACAATAGCTGAACTAAGAAACTACCCTAGCCCCTAGTTTGATCATTACTAATAATAAGTTGATGCCAAAGTTTATGCATAAACTGGCCTTACTGCCATGACCACAGGAGTCAGACATTTTTACAGTATCCGGAAATAAAGAATTTAAAAGAAGCGTCGTTACTATTTGATACAAATCTCCTCATATGATCCTTATATCTTGATTCCTTCAGATGCTCCAAGGCTTCCTGTGGTGTCTTTGGTTCCCTCTGGTGACATTGTGGAGGGCATGTCATTGACACTGACCTGCAGCAGTGATGCCAACCCTGTAGCTAATTACAGCTGGTTTAAAGAAAATGAAAAATGGCCACAGTATTCAAGACAAAACTTCACCATTGCAGATATAGGACAACAACACAGTGGGCTTTATCACTGTGAAGCCCACAACAGGAGAGGAAGTCTCAAATCTTCTATACATTTTACTGTTGCTGAAAGTAAGTTGAATAAAGCACCCTGTTCACTACAGCATTCTGAGCTGAAGTTATATTTTTTTGAAGTTGGATTTTGTTTGGAAATAATGAGTAGTTGTTGACTTGACCTATACAAGATAATACTCCCATTACCTTGATTAGATTTAATAGAAATAGGTTAAAACTACAAAGCTATATAAATACAAACCAGCAGGAAGGGTTTTGATAAACCAAAAACTGTCCTTTTTGGGAACAATTCAGGTTTTCAGTCAACTAGAGAGGGGCTTGAACCTTTGAACTAGCTCTATTGCTTAGGCCGACCATAGTAACAACAGTTTGGGGTGTTATTTTATTTTTATTTATTTATTTTTTTTCACTTTTTTCTCAATTATCTTTGAGCTTTTAATTGCTAATTCCTCAACTATAGCACCATGAGGTCAACTAATGTTTTCCCCATAACCAAACTAAATTTGATGACAACTTTCTTGCAGAACAAACCTGACATGCTGAAATTTCTAGGTATTTTTTTTTTAAATTTTGGGCATTTTTGGAGTTTTCATAATGAGTCCAGAACTTATGTCCAACGACAGCCTTACTTATGCACAACACACAAGCCAGTGTCCTCAGGCGAGTAGCAATGCGCCCGAGGCGCCCGACCTGCATAAAAAGATTTCTTTGATTGTGGTATCAACCTAGCTGCTGTTTGGCTCCAGCCAAAATAAATAATTAAATGAATTAATAAAAATAAAGAATAAAGGATTGCAGCCTCAGCAGATTCAGCGTAATGTCAGCTAGGACATTTTTTGGTCATGGTTTTGGGCGTGAATGCAGGGGAGAGAACCATCACACTCACCTTCACGCTCACCCTATGATGGGGATGAAGTCTGGAAAAGTACAGACAGTTTCCTCCTATGAACCCCTTTTTATACCAAAACCCTGCCAATACACCATTATACAGTTGCTGTAAGTTAGAAACATGTTCAGGACGACCACTGAACATGTTAAAATAGTTGATATGCGTTGGAGATAAGTTCCTGATAAGTTACGCATAAGTTATGCACAAGTTACACATAGGTTTTGGACAGGCTAGACACTAAGACTTATGAGTAACTTACACTTACTGTGTGTTAAAGATTAGATAAATTACCTGTAACTTATGGCCCACGTATGAGCATATGCTGGCGTATTTGCTGTATGTCGACGTGTTTCAGTGTACTTCAGCATGCTCATAACTTATACAAAATGAACCCATAACTTATCGAACGTATGCCAGCGTTTTTGCCAGAGTTTCCGTAATACGCTGACTAAATCGTCAAGGTGTGACATGGGCTTAAGTTCATAAAACTCTGCAAGCACTCTGCAAAACTGGCATTAGAAATACCAGTAGCTTATTGTATTAGCAGTAGACACGCTAGTCTGTCATGCTGTTTGCTGTAAACATTGCTGTGAAACCAGATGTTATTCAATGAAAAGTGTTGTTACCAATTGAACGCAAAGGTGAGCTGTGTGTATCACTCACATTTCTCAGAGTTAACGTTCATTACTTAAAAATGGGTCGTTCAGTTCACTGTTCACTGAAAATGGGAATGTATTCAGTGAATTCCATTCATTGATCGGGTTCATGCACAACACTGCTGGCAAATATGGATGACCTTGTTTTCTAGGGTCAGTTCTGAATCCATCTTTAGCTGTTCCCTTGTCTTTTATACCAAGAGCTAGTTGGTCTCTTACTGTAAAGCTCCATTGCCACAAAGCTCTGCTAGAGTAGAGAGCAGTGACAAGTCAAGACAAGGTTTAGCTTCCAAATTATTACAGAACTCTTTTCAAACTTATCAAATTAAATTTGGACCACAGTCAGAGGTCATTTCAGATGGAATTCAATAAAAAAGGCTGACGGGAATTTAGTGAAGGTAATAAGATGACTAACAAGAACAAGATAATGATTCTCAGAATACACTCTAATAGATGGAGATGGGGAGTTCTGTTCTGTTCAGTTTTGTTCCTTCTAGCCAGTGTCTAGCTTTTTAAATTAGCTTTTGGCTCCAGTTCTTCACTATAGGTCTTTAAGATGAGTATAAACAACAAGTGGATGAGATTTTCTATTTAAAATTGTTTAGCACACTGAGTGCTAGGTTTTACACTTGTACGTTGATTCCATTTGTGGTTTTGTTTAGTTTGTATTTCAAACTTGTTTGTAATTTTCAGTTATTTTCACTGTAATTTTGTGGAGCGCAAGATGTCCCATTTGAAAGTCTCTTATCTATAACATTTTAACATAAACTGCATATTTTATACACTTTAGCAAAAAATGTAGATAAAATCAGATATATGAGAAGATTTTTTTTGCCCATTTTCCATTAAAATATTTGTCTTCTTTCTTGTAGGGATGCATTTCAAGATAATGAATATCGCAAAACTGGCTGTGGCTACACTGTTGTTGCTGATTCTTCTGTTTGGTATTTTTCTTTTCAAGAGGTAAGATCAGAGAAAAGAAAAAGCTCCACTGCCACTCTGTTTATAGTTTCCAAATATTAAGAACATTAATGTAATTTTTTTCATATTCTGAAATTAACTAAATTCAGGAAGCTGAAAGGAAGTAACCTAAAAGCTAAGTTAAAGAAACATCAACACAATATCAAGGTAAGAAATCAATTTGATCAAACATAATTCTTATTATATATAATTAAAGCGAAGCTGTTGCATGACTGCTGGTGTAAGTCACAATGATCCAGAAAATTATCATCAAAAGTAGTAAAGTAGAAGACAACATGATCTCTTCTCTTGCTCCTTTAAGATACTGTAGCTCTCATTCTAAGGACTTCTCCAGTTCTGAAAATGATGGGAAGAAACATGCTTATAAAGAATCACAACAATCATACTAGTATATGGTGGCTGACAGGTCCAAATGAGCAGTAAACAACAAAATGAGCTGCAAAAACATGTTTGATGTCAACTTCAATACAAACAAGCACAAAAACACAAATTCGAAATAAGAACTCTGTAAACAAAAACAAAAAATAGGCTGCAAACAAGTGAAAACATGCAGCAAATGGCAAAATGAGCTGCAGATACATTTATGATGCAATGTCTGAAATCCATGCAACAAAACAAAAAAAAAAAATTGCTGAAATTACTACAAATAGAAACAAAAACCTGCAATCAACAAAACAAATGCAAACAAAAAAGAGCATCAACCACAAACAAAATGCTGCAAGAAAAAAGAAAATGGTGTAATCACAGACAGAAAGTTATGCAAATAGTAAAAGCGGCAAACACTCTATAAAATATGTAATACTGTAAGAATATGTGTTTGGTAATAAAATGAAAGATAACTAGCCTCTCCTTTATTCTTACAACATTTTTTTTTTAATCTCGTGTAAAAGCTTAAAGTGTTGATAACGCAACTCATTTTGCAGTTTGATGCACCTTTTCAACTGTTTGCAGCTCATTTCTTTTTGTTTGTGGTGTTTTTCTTTTGGAGTTTGTATCATCATTTTACAACATGTTTCTTCGTTTACTGCTCGTTTGCAGCTGTCATCCACCGTACTAATAAGATTATCACACTCAACAATATCAAAGCTAGGCAGTCAATAAAAGGCAGCTTGTTCTCTTTGGTATCGTTTTTTGGAACATAAATTTGTTCAGTGTGTTTATGTGTTCGGGAAAGGATTCCTTGGCTTTGATTTTGACTCAGGTGTCATACACATAAAGCGGGTAAAATAAGTATTGAACATGCCACCATTTTTATCAGTACCTATATTTACAGAGGTGCTATTGACATGACATTTTTACCAGATGTCATTAACAAGCCATGCAATCCAAACTTACTAAAAAAATCGAACCGTAGATGTCCAGTAATTAATTTAATGTGGAATGTCGCAGGGAAAAAGTATTGAACATGTGAAGAAAGGGAGGTGGAAAAAGGTATGGAAAGCCAAGACACCAGCCAAAATCTCTCAGTAATTAGAAAGCAATCCTGCTCTTCTCAGTGCAAATTAATATCAGCTCGTTCAGTCCCCAATGATGGCCTATAAAAAGGTGTCTCTGGTATCACACAAGAAACATCTCATAATGGGTAAAAGTAAAGAGCTTTCTCAAGACTTTTGCAACCTCATTGTTGCAAATCATTATGATGGAATTGGTTGCAGAAGGATTTCGAAACCGACCACAACTAGGTGCTTCTCACAAGATTTCTGACAAAGGAGTAACAACAATTATCAGAATAGATGTCAAACAGCCAAAGACCACTTGTCGAGAGCTTCAGAAAGACCTGGAATAAGCAGGTACAATTGTTTTAAAGAAGAAACAATGCACTCAACCGCCATGCTGTATGCACACTCACCACAGAAGATTCCATTGCTGAAGAAAAAGCATGTTGAAGCTCATTCAAAGTTTGCTGCACATCTTTTAGTCAAGCCTGTGAAATACTGTGTATATATAGTCTGGTCAGATAAGAAAATTGAACTCTTTGGATGTCATAATTCACATCATATTTAGAGGTCAATTGGCACTGTACATCACCCCAAAAACACCATACCAACAGTGAAGTTTGGAGGTGGGAACATCATGGTTTTGGGCTGTTTTTCATCATATGACAAAATTCAAATAATTGAAAGAAGGATGAATGGAAAAATGTGCAGAGACATTCTTGATAATAATCTGTTGCCATCTACCAAGATGATGAGGATGAAACATCGGTGGACATTTCAGGAAGACAATGACCCAAACACACAGCCAAGGAAACTCTCAAATGGTTTCAGAGAAAGAAAATAAAGCTGCTAGAATGGCCCAGCCAATCACCTGACTTTAATCCAATAGAAAATCTATGAAAAGTAAAGATCAGAGTTCATAGACAAGGCCCAAAAAACCTTAAGGACTTGAAGACTGTTTATGTAGAAGAATGGGCCAAAATCCCACCTGAGCAATGCATGCAACAAACTACTTAATACAGGAGGCGACTTAAAGCTGTCATTGCTAACAAAGGCTTTTGTATAAAGTATTAAATACATTTCAATAAGTCACTTTCACTTTATTCCACATAACTTAATTTCTGGACATCTATGGTTTGATTAGTTTGTATGTGTGGATTGCATCGATTGGTACCGCCATCTGGGGGAAATGTCATGTCAATAGCAAGTCTAGAAATATATTTACTGAGAAACATGGTGGTGAGTTCATTGCTTATTTTACCAGCTCTATATGTGTAAGACTAGTGGCCCTTGTAGAAGTTCAAACTTTGCTCTCAGCTTCCTCCATCTAAGTAATTGCCCCAATTGGTGTAACTTTGGATTCTATGGCATACCTATCTGTCTGTAGATTTTTTTATGACCTTGTCTTGAGGCTTGTTAAATCTTGGAAGGATTTTCTACCAGTTTGATATGAAGTCTCCAGTTCTGATTAAAATCTCTCCATTTTTTCCTTCCAACCACAAACTGAAAAAAAGCTTTTCAAAGAAGAGGTAAATTATGTTTTCAAAACAAGAGTGAAAGTCTAGTTCATTGTACTTTAGTGTGATTAAAACTTAAAATAGCACATTGGTAATAAATTAATAACAGTTGCGCTAAAATAATAGTTTGGGAGGTAGTGCAAAAAAATAGAGATAGATATTTTCATACTGTGAAATATATTTTGATGTATATTTTTTTATTATGTAATTTTCTCTCCTATGCTAGCCTGACCTGAATCCTGTTTATGAGAACATCTCAGCTTTAAGAGCCTACACTGCAACCCACGAGGAGGAGAAAGAGAAAAAAAAAACACCTGATGTTAAATTAAGCCAGTTTGCAGCCTGTAAAGATGACCAAGACAGCAATTTATACATTTCTAATTTTATTTAAATCAATTCAGTCCATATAAATAGTACCAGATAACAACACATGTAATCTCAATCACCTTAACAGAGACAGTTCGATCAGATCATAGTGTCATATATATATATATATATATATATATATATATATATATATATATATATATATATATATATATATGGAAAAACAGCTTGCATCAATTCATTAATTTTGCCGAATTTGCTTCTCCTTGATGAGCATGACCAGTCAGTAGATATTTGCTTGCATTTTGTTGACTCAAAGCAAGCATGCATGCAGCAACAGGAGAGAGAAAAAACTAACTGGAAGAAACCTCCAGCAAAACGGGGCTCAGTGTGCTTGGCCTTTTGTAGGGGCTGACTGGGGTTCAAGGAGAAGCAAACATAAAAGAGGAACATAGAACCACTGAACTATAAATACTTTCTATGTTAAAAAGGTGAGGGTAACTGAGCCTCACAAGTAACTCATTCTAGGAAGGATGCAATTAAGCAGACAAGCTCTGAGCCAGTTTGCATATGAAAGGTATGAAAGATAGCATGTAGAGTTAGTCCCAGTAAAAGCTGAGCCCACAGCTACGTCTGGAAAATGAACACAACTAAGTACTGAAAAAAAAAGCCCAACTCTATCATCTATATGTTGACGGCAGCAGCCCAGTTGATATTTCTCTCCAGGATGATGTCACAGCCAAACGGAAAAACACCAGATGAAGCTACTATGTTGAGAACAAGCAGAGAGCACATAGTGTAAGAATTGAACTAACAAATACATCCGAATGGGAAAATAGAGATAAAATGAAGCAGAATGATGAAAAGTGGTTCCTATGTCCTCAAGCAATCTAAGCCTATAGCAGCATAACCATAGAGAAAGCTCATGATAACCTGAGCCACTCTAACTATAAGATTAGTCAAAAGCATTTTGAGCCTTGCCTTAAAAGTAGACATGGTGGCTGCACGACAGACTGAAACTAGTAGTTGGTTGCACAGGAGAGGAGCCTGATAACTAAAAGATCTTCCTCTCATTCTACTTTTAGAAATTCTAGGAACCATTAGTAATCCTGCACAATGAGAGCGAAGTGCTCTGAACATAACGAATTATCAGATCTCTCATATAAGACAGGACTTGGCCATTTAAGGCTTTATATGTAAGAGGGAGAATTTTAAAATTATTCTCTGGATTTAACAGGAAGCCAATGAAGATAAGCTCAGATAGTAGAAACATAATCGCTCTTTTTAATTTTCATCAGAACTCTGGTTGCTGTATTTTCAAGCAGCTGAAGATGTTGACTTAGAGATTGCGGACTTCCTGATAGTAAAGAATTACAATAGTCTAGACTTGAAGTAACAAATACATGGGCTGGGTTCTCAGCATCACTCCTAGAAGATATTTTTAATTTTTGTAATATTCTGGAGATGAAAAAGGGACATTCTAGAAACTTGTTTGATGTGTGATTTATATGGAAAAATTTACAAATTTAATCCTATCCAGATAAAGTAACTTTCTTATCAGCTTCTATTTAAAATACTTTGATCCAAAGGGGGGGGGGGGACTTCTGTTTGTCTGTATTCAAAAGCTGAATGTTTAGTCATCCAAAAAGTTTTGAAAAATTCAAAAGACAAGTCCTTGAGAAATGTTGTGACTTTTCATCCTCTACATAGATCTACCTCTAATATAAAATATAGATCTACTACTATCTAAATACATACATTTCATGTGGAGGAACAAAATCATACAGAAACCTTGAATGGCAAGTCAAAAAATTAAAGTCCTATTCTTTCAAATCTTTGTTTTTGTATTACTTTGTGTTAGAGGTACCGATTTAAAAACAAGAGATTTTTTCAAGCCTGCCGTTTTGAGGTTCAAAGCTGATTAGTTTTTCCAATGACTTTATTTAGCTGTTATAACTAAAATATAAATAAATAAATAATTTTTTCTTACTTGCCTTCAGATATGAACTCTGCTGCAAAATAAAGAAATATGTGAACTCTGTTTGTATTTTGAAAATACAGCAGTTTTGTTACACTCTTATGGTGTGATCATTTATAAATGTTTAGTGGTTTAAAGCAGGTTTTCTGGTGAAATATCCAAATTGGTTATGTGTCCTACTTTGTGGTACATGTGGAGCCAAGTTACATCACTTTGACAGTCTGTTTATCTAACTGTCCTACATGTGGAAGCGTGTTGTCTTAAGTGTTTAAAATAAAGTTTCCCTGAATCTGATGTAACGATTTTAACTTTAAAATACACTTTGACGTTATTTGTTTTATTTGGTTTAGATTCTATGAAATGCGTATTACAAAGCAAAATACTGTGTCACTGTAAACAAAATAGGACTCTTGTTCTTAAGAGTGTAATGTAGATCCCAACATCCCTGTATATTTTGTACATATAAGGATTCAGCTGTCCATCCTTGGTTGTTCACTGGCTTTGCTCACATACAAACTTATGAGAACTTTTTATAGATTAATCTTCCCTAATTTATAAAAACAATAAAGTGTTTTTCCACTAATATTGTTTTATTCTTATTGTACAGTACTATCTAATACGATACTACCTATGGCTTAAAATGTATCTCATATCTACAATAAGTATAAGTATTTTGTAACACATAGATTCAGATCATTATTTTTTAATTTTTCATTGTGCTACTGCATAAATTGTTTCTGTAATGTTTTAGGCGACCACTATGTCATCCCCATGTACTGTATTTTCTAAAAGTATGAAATTAACAAACTCACACAGAGTATGTATGTGGTGCCAATGGTCTCTAAATAGGATTGTGTGGGGTTCTTCTAGATTTGTGGAATAGCAATTTTATGGCAGGAGTCCCCAACAAATCCAGGTGAAAAGCTGCTCTAAAGAAAATTTCTTATTACACATTGACCGTCTCATAATATGTATCTGGTTGTTAATCTTTATGATTTTGTGTTTGATGTTTTGTTGTTGATTGAAGATTTTCATGTTTTTGACGACTATACAACATAATATTCTGATCTTGTCATGGAGTAAAGTACTTTGCATTGCCTTGCTGCTGAAATGTGCTACACAAATGTTTAATGTTGCTTTACTTTTACTTTTTCAATGCAATATCTCAGCACAGCAAGGTCCAAAGAGGTCAAAGGGAGACAGAAATGAATTCTTGCAAAATTTAATGAAGACGCCATAATCCAGAACTGATCAAAGAAACTCAGGAATCGAAAACTAAGAGAAACCAAAAAACAACTAGAGTGACACAAAAAGGAAATGAAACCAATGATCCAGAAAACACAGAGTTACATAAATCAAAGTGTAACTGAAAACTCAAAAAGAAAACTTAAACAGTACTTAAAGTCTAGAAGTGACAGAATCATGACACTGAGATGTGTTGAACTACGACTCTCCTTCCATTTTTTTAACTTTGGCTTTCAACATTTTGTATGACAAATAACTTCAAATTTCCAAATTTCTATAAAGACGAGCTTCACCGCCCAAAGTGGGATTAATTTTGGCTCTCCAATTTAGACCAGTTATCCCCCAAAAAGTTTACACTTGATTTATCCCACATAACTTTTCCAAAGCAGAACAGGTGGTTATGCTACAGCCAGTCTTTACAGGGAAGGCTCAAGCAGTCCAGTTTACTCCTACTACTAACACATATTGCAGACCTAAGGTCTCTAGATGTTCTTGGTCTGTCGTTGTTGACCTGTGGTGGGCCTGGAGAAAGAATTTGACTGTGTTCCTTTTTGGTCCTTGTTGGGGTGTTGCAGAGGAAAGGAGCTGGGAGCTTTTTACTTTGGGCTGTAGAAGTGCAGCAGGAGTTTGGTCCACATTGCTGGCATCAACTGCTCCCTGTGCATGATGGACTCTGCCAGGGCTGCCCTTTGTTACTGGTCCTGTTTATAACCTTTACAGACAGGTTTTCCAGGCAGAGCCAAGGGGATGAGAGGGTCTTTTTTTGGGACCAGCATATTTTGCCCTGATTTTTTTTTGGACAATGTGGTTCTATTGTAAAGACCTGCAGCATGCACTGGGGCAGTTCACGGCCAAGTGCAATGACACAGGATGATGATCAGCTCCTCCAAGTCTGAGGCTAGTTCTGGAACTGGTCATTATTGAGAAAAGAATGGAGAAGGAGATCAACAGATGTATCTGTGCGACTGCCACTGGAAAATTGATGCTATTCTCTGAGTCTCTGAGTAAAAAGGCCAAGCTCTCGATTCACAGGTCAGTCTGCATTCCTACCTTTACCTATGGTTATGAACTCTGGATCATGACCAAAAGAATGAGATCCAGGATATAAAAGGCTGAAATGAGTGGCTGGGCACTCCCTGTTAGGATTCCAGTTTGTGTGGCTTGTTTTTTTGTGTTTTCCTCTCTCCACCACCAGGCGGTGCCTTGTCCTCATTAGGCCTCCCTGCACATCTGCGGCTTGTTGGGTCATTACCAGAGGAGTACTTGAGCAGCGGGCTGTCACTACCTCGACGCCAGAGTGTTTGCCAGTATTGGGTACTCTAGCCAAACTTAGATTAGCAGAGGCTAACCTTAGCATTGTTTCTCTGAGTCTGAACTTGTTTTTCGTCTTTGTTCTTCAGCAGGAAGACTTCCTGTGTTACTGGATAAGCCTGGACCTTCTACCCCTAGAAGGATTTACTTAGTCTCACTGGGCAAGGGGAAAACCTCCACATGATCCGTTCAAGTCCACTCCTGGAAAACCAAGTGACAGTCCGCTCCTTTACTCCTCTGGGTCCAACAATGTTGGTCTGCCTGTCCGCTCTCCAACGAGTTCCCTCTTCACTGGATTAAACCCCCACAAACTGGATCCAAAGATAAACCAAGAGCCCCCCAAAAGTGAGTGCCCCTCCAGCAATATTCAAGCCTCAGTCTATTTTCCCACTGTCCCTGAACTGATCACTGTGATCTCCCCTTCAGACTTTCCGGTTCCGGTTCACCAGTCCGCTGAGTTCCAGCATTGTTTCCCCACAGAGTTTCAATCTCCATCAGTGTTTGCTAACCTACAATAAAGCTGTTAAACTTTTACCCTTGGTCTCTGAGTGGTTCTCTGCATGTGGGTACGATCTTTAAAGCCCACTATGACACTCCCGTAGATATGGCTGAGGTGCTCAGTCATCTGGGAAAAGGCTCAGATTAGAGTTATTTCTCCTCTACATTGAGGAGTCAGCTGAGAAGGATCGCTTATCTTTCACCGATGCCCCCTTGTTGCCTCCCTCAGTAGGTATTTGAAGCACATCGTAAGGTTCAAAAATGTAGGTTTTGTAAAAGAAGAACTGAAATACACAGTAAAGGGACTATATCTCCTGGCTGGCGTGGGAGAGTGCCTCAGGCCTCCCCCAGAAGAGCTGGAGGACATGTCTGGTGAGAGGGTATTCTGCTCCGACTGGTGCCTCTGTGACCCACCCCTGTGGAAGCGAACAGTGTATTTTTTTACTGAAATGAAAAACTAATGTAAAAAGTTTTGAAATACTGTTATTTGATCTATTTTATATGAATGGGGACAGTGGCAACAGCTGCTATTCTGGCAGCCAAGATAAAACCTCATGCCCCTGCTTATCTAGGTGACCTTGATACATGCTAATCATATCAACTAAAAGTAAACTTATCACCTTTAAACCATATTGGTTTGAGCTATTACAAGTGTTTACAAAAACAAAGTTTAACGATAGATATATTTTCATAACATTAAAACAATATTTGTCAAATGAATTCCAGACAGTTCTAGAATCTATGTGATTTTTATATAGAAAGGAGATCCCTGGTCTCCCCCTTTAATATTACAAGGCAAAAATTACCAATCATCTTACAAACAGTGGCTGCACCTAATATTGAGGCACAGGTACAAGTACTATACAGTACTATAATATTGATAGATTGACAAAGAAATATTGTGCATGCCCACTTTTTCTGCCACTGATCAGAGGCATTCATTTGGTTCCACTGAGTGTTCTTTTGCATAAAAGTTTTGCGGGACTGTTTTGTTAAAGGTGACATCAGTATACCAGTTCGGCCAGATCTTCTGACATAAGGCCGATCTAATTCTGGAAAATGATTTAGCTGGTGACAGATTTCTGGGTTTGAAGATCCTGTCAATGTTACAGGTGAAACAGGATGCCAGAGCAGAACCTTCCAGGGGTTTTTACATTTTGAGCTGTTACCACAGCCATGTCACAGGCTGTGTCAAGCATGCTTTCTGATTAGAACTTTCACCTACTTAAGTATCTGTTTTTATTATCTCATAGCAAGAGTTGAGTACTGAGCAGAAAGAGGATGCATCCCTGACTGGTTTGATTGAGTGCAGCTCACTCAAGAGTCGGACAATTCAGTGTGTGTGTTTTATTTTGGAATAAGTACTAAATAAAAAGTGGATTCCAGAAATAGGTAAGCAGCATTCAGCCGGTAAACACTTATTTTATTTAGATTGCTATCTACTCTACCAGCATTACTAAAAATGTGAGCAATTATGAAACATTTTAAAAAGACAGAAAATTCCATCTTTGATGTCCGAAGATTTTTTTTATTCATTTTGTACCTTTTTTTTTAGTTCCTTAGTACAAAAAATTCACAGTGCTGAATCAGCACTGTTTAAAGTTTTTATTGACTTGTGTTGAACTGATTCTGGCAGTTCAGCCATTTTAGTGCTTTTAGATCTTACCGTCAGCAAGGTCTTTCTCTGTCAGGCTTGGGGACTCCAAGTCATCGTCTGCCCCCCTTTACTGTGGAGTCCTTCAGGGTTCTATCCTTGTTTGTGCTAAACCTCCTCCCTCTCAAAGAGATTTTTACTTAATATGGTAAAGCGTACCATTTCTATGCACATTATAGTCAAGTTTATTTGCCAATTGCTAAAAACAGTAACTGTCCCTGACACCCCTACTCGACTGTCTGGGTGATGTCAAGGCCTGGTTATCAAAATATTTTCTGAAACTATATGAGAAGAAGACAGAGGTTATAGTGTGTGACAGTACCATCTATGACTTGAGACCTTGCAAGGATTTTGTACTGTACATTTCAAAGTAATCAGCCTTGGTGTCACCATAGACAGCGATTTTAAACTGGACAAAGAAATGGCACTTTAAAATTGTGTTTTTATCGTTTCCATCTTTTATCTAAGATGAAACCGTTTTTATCTTTTAATCTCTTTGAACAAGTTTTACACTCTTTTATTTCTAGGTCTGAGGTCCATATTCGTCTAATAGTGCCTAAGACGAGGCTAAAAACCAGAGGGGACAGAACGTTTTCTGTAATTGGCCCATATGAACAACCTCCACAGTTGAGAGTTCAAAGTCTCTTCTTAAGACACACTTTTACTCTTTGGCTTTTAACACCACATAATTGTGTGGTCCTCTCTGTCCTTTTTATTTATTTACTCATTTTAAAATCTTATTCCGTTTTTGTGTGATTTTATGTACAGCACATTGGACACATTTTTTGTTGTTAAATCTGCTATATAACAAAGTGGATTGAATTGGACCAAATGATCAGTAAAGGGATACCTAAGCCTTGCTATATTTATTTTAAAAACAGAGGCAGAGAAAGCACCAGAGCAAGGAGAAGTGGCGGCTAGCCGGGACTCTGGAGGTTAACATTAGGAGATTGAAGGACGGTGGTAGATCAGAGAAGCCTGTCAGGTAAAGAGCACTGGAACACGGAAAGATGGTGGCAGCTGACCGATGTCTGCGCTGGAAAAAAGGGAGGATGAGGAATGATGAAGGAACAGTCCCTATGGGGCTAGATTAAAAATACTTTTGCTAAAGCCACATGTAGCCCACTTAAGAACATTATCTGCTTCGTTTTTTGTCAACATTATTTTTTGAAACAAAGCTTTGAACAACCTTGCGGTTTTTTGCAACTGAATATACACAAAACGTCTCATTTTTCAACTCCGGAGGGGGAACCAGGAAGGAGGGCAATAAACAAAAACCAAAAACAGAATCTAAACACAAAACTTTGCTTGGCGAGGCCAAGGGGTCGAGGTACAGTCCCTGGAGGCCGCACCTGAGGCCGGTGGTGAGGCAGAGTACATGGAGGCCGGCCCTGAGGCCAGAGACGAGACAGAGTCCATGGAGGCCAGCCCTGAGGCCGGAGACGAGGGATGACCTCTGGAGGACGGCCGTGAGGACGGCGACGAAGGATGACCTCTGGAGGATGGCCGTGAGGATGGCGACGAAGGATGACCTCTTGAGGACGGCTGTGAGGACGGAGTCTCTGCTGCAGGACCCTCGGAGGACGGCATCTCTGCTGCAGGACTGCGGCACACGAATCTTGGGGGCTGCCAACTGCTCCACACGAACCATGGGGGCCGCCGGCTGCAGCACCCGAACGTTGGGGACCCATGACGATGAGGTGAGTAGTGCCCACTGAGGGGCCTCAGAGGCGAGGAGCGCAGGCCGAGGGGCCTTGGAGGTAAGGAGCGCCCGCTGAGGGGCCTCAAGGACAAACTCTCACTGAGCTTAAAGTCAGGGACCAGTTCATTAGCGAGCTCAGGGGACTCTGGAGAGGGGACACTAGAGGGCACTAGAGAGGAGACAGAGTGCACTAGAGAGGGAACACCAGAGGGGCCTGAGACTAGAGAGGGGACAACAGAAGGGTCTGAGACTAGAAAGGGAACACAAGAGGGACCTGAGAGTGGAGAGGGGACACTAGAGGGAGCTGAGCCTAGAGAGGAAAAACTAGAGGGAGCTGAGCCTAGAGTGGGGACACTAGAGGGAGCTGAGCCTAGAGTGGGGACACTAGAGGGACCTAGGACTAGAGAGGGGACACTAGAGGGGTCTAAACCTGGAGAGGGAAAACTATGATGAGAAGAAAAACTGACCAGGTTTGGTGGTGGTCAAACAGTCAAACAGTAAGCTGACCAGGCGAGCTCTGTAATTTCTGCAAGCAATCGACAAGAAAGTTGATTTTTTTTTCTGTAAATGTTAGCTTGAACTTTTCCCGCTGTGCAGCCAGTTGTGTCATCTCTATTTCCAACAATTCCATCTGCTCCTCCAGTTTGTTTATCTGTCTCTGTCTGGTGCCCAAAACTAAATCCAAGTCTGCTGAGACCATTTCTGGCTGGTTTATACTGTCACAATGGATGTGGTTTGACAGGACCAAAACGCGGACAAAAGTTTGAGGTGGTTACTTGAATGTTTAATATTAAAAAGTAGTGATGTTATGAGATGAGCCGAGGCATCAAGGCGTGTGTCGAGTAATGGAGGGGGCGTTTCCCCGTTGCGCGTGTCTAGGAGTGATTCATTTAGGGGAGGGTTAAAAAATGATGACATCTGAAGCCTCGCTACCTTGATACCACGTGACCTCAGTGGTTAAGAAAGAGCAAGAACTTCAACAGGATTTGAACAGCCTCGCTACTCAGTCAAGATTAGGGAGTTTGTAGGAGAGTCGCTGTCATTTGGATAGATTCTAAGAATAGATTGGTTGTTTTTCCAACCAATCTAGTTGGTTAAAACTATTTTGGTCCGATTAAACAATGTAATCATCAAAATCTGAGCAAGCCACTGGACACAGTTGTAACTTTAGTGTTAAGTAGTATTGCTCTCCACTGAACAGATATCCATGTTAGTAGCGTCATCTGTGACACTGACTTCTACTCCTAAGGTTAATGGTTCAAGACCCACCGTTGACTGTTGAAAGTTGT
>NW_015152014.1:64802-67803 GCF_000732505.1 Cyprinodon variegatus | reverse complement strand
TGCAAAAAGACCCTCTGCTATTTTAGTTTTGTGATAACCACAGACTTCACAGGAAACATATCTGTACTGACATTGGTCATCAGTATTATAATTGATTCACTTGTGATTTGCTCTCTTGCTGAAGATATGTCTTTAGTTAACTAAGACCAATGGAGATGGATAGGAAAGACATGCATTTGACTGCTGCAGTGAACACATTTGTTCTAGCATTTTTCTCTCTTTCAGGTACTGTATCTGTTTTCCTTTATCTTTCTATTTTAAAAAAAAAAAAAAAAAAGGAAGGAGATAGAGGGCAATGTGCAGTCTGTCAAATACCACTCACGGAAAAGGTTTGGTTCTAGTTGGTCTGTTAGAGCAGGAATTATAATTTGATAAAGGAAGGCTGGAAAAAGTTTGAAACAAAAATTGCCTAGTTGTAAAAGTAGGCAAATTAAGAGTGATGCATGATTTATAACAGAACTACATTTTTACTCTGTCCGCTTAAAAAATTTATTTTTATATAAATACATCTACTCAAGTCTCCCAATGCTTTTTTACACTGTTCTCCAATTTACAGATTAGGGCAGAACAGAATGATCCTTTATTTATCCAGGGAACCTACAGTAGATAAATAGAGAAGTGTTTGTCACAGACAAGTGTCTTTGATACAAGGTATAATAAAAACTGCCCTAAACAGATCAAGCAGAAATGCAGTATACAAATTGAAAATGTAGGTGTATTATTGTAATGTAGAAATAGTATTTCAGCATATGTTGCTATGTTTTTGTTCTATGTGATTGCTTAATCATATATATATATATATTTTTTTTATTGTCATTACACTGTCACAAGTACAGAGCAACGAAAAAAAAAACTCTCTGCATTTAACCCATACTGTTGTGGGAGTTAAGGGTCTTTGCTCAGGGACCCGGAGTGGCAGTCAGTGGGAGTGGGGCTCAAACTCAGAACTTCAGGATTCCAAGCTCTATGCTCTAACCACTAGGCTGTCAAGCCTTATATGTGTCAATGCACCAAAGGTGTTATATGTATTTTTATAATGGTTTGTTGTGTTCAAGTGTATTTCTGATATTTGATACAAAGAAATATGTTAATTGCTGAGCAAAAGGTGCCTTGGCTTTATTTTGTCACCACCAGCTGTCACCAGCTTAGTTATCTTCCTTTCGATAAATACTCTGATAAATACTGTGAGTGTGTTGAGTTGTCAAGATTAACCCACCGAATCTAAGATTAGCAGTGAGGGGTTAAATCTTACAAATACATGTGAAGCAATACACCCCATGTATTACCCTTTCCTCTTCAAAAAGGAAAAAGGATGTGGCATAAGTGTGTTTGCACTTATGGCCAAACGTTTAGCTTTGCCTCTTAAAGGCTACAGGTCAAAGCTCACACATAGATTTATAACATCCGGTGCTCAGTGCACAGACAGAGCAACACTTTTTTGCATAAAGAAAGGACAGTCAAAAACTGCTTGTTTATAATTAATCTAATAAAAACAACAATAGATAATTTTACAGGGTAAGAACTACAGAACTTATTGTATACGTGTGATTGACATGGCCTTTTTTTCCAAATAGGGAATAGTCTCCATATAATGTAAAAAGGAAAAAAGGATTTTAAGGTTTAACAGAATTTTTCTATTTAATTATAACAGAGCAAAACAGTTTATTATTTAATGACAATATTCATAATTTAAATAAATATTTTGTGAGTATGGGACCCAAACTAGCAGAAAAAAATCCCAGATCCTACAAAAATCGGACCCATACAAAAATCAGAGCTCTGAAATAAACATTAATCAGCAATTATTCAATGTTTCTCTCTGTGGGAGAAAGGGAGATTATAAAAATTGTTAAAAAATGTAAAAACAAGAGGTCAACTGACTGTGATGGCACCACAGTCAAATATGTTTTAGTAATTAAGAAGGTAATTGAGGAAATTATTTAGCCTCTGACTTACATCTGTAATCTGTCATTTCAGTCATTAGTAAAAAAAAAAATATTTTGCTGTCCGAATGTCAGTATGGGTTTAGATCACAAAGATCTATAGCAATGGCCGTCATTGGAATGATAGAAGTCACCAGCACCTTAGATAATAAGAAATCTGCATTTTGTGTATTTATTGACCTCAAAAAAGCTTTTGACACAGTATATTACAGAATATTAATTAAGAAATTGGAGCCTTATGTCATCAAGGCAGTAAAACTAGTCTGGATTAAAAGCTATCTCAGCAACAGGTAAAAATTTCTGCATTGGGTGACTGCCTGTCATCATGCTTGGATATTGTTTGTGGTGTCCCCCAGGGGTCAGTATTGGGGCCAAATTTTTTATCCTTTATATTAATGACATCTACAAAGTTTCTAAAGTACTTAAATTTGTTTTGTTTGCAGACGGTACTAATATCTTTTTTACAGGTGATAATTCGGATCCAGCTTATGGCTGATATAAACATTGAGTTAAGTTGACTTATGATATGGTTTGATATTAACAAATTATCAATAAATTTGGATAAAACCAAGTTTATGTTTATGAAACATAAGGCAGGATTCCATGATAATACTAAGGTACTATTTGCAGAGTCCCACTTCCTCAAAACTCCCAACAAGTACCAGAAAATATTCACAAGCTGTTTTCTGATAGAGTGAGGGGCCATGACTACAGGGAAAACCTTAACTTTAGAACCTTGAGGTGTCATGATTTTATCTAAGGCTCGGACCCACATGCAGTGAAGCCAAACAGAGAGACACTGAATAAAAGTTCAACGGGTTATATTAAAGACGAGGGGAAGACAGACAGTTAGATTCAGGCTCAGTGGGAAATTGGATTTGTTAATCTTGAAGGAGAGGATTTGTTGCCACTCACGTTTCCAGAGAAGAAGAAACACTTAGACTCCAGTCTGTGGCCGTTTCTCAATATGCGTTCTTGAGCGTTGACACGTCACCATCCTCAGCCTGAGTACCGTTCCAATTCTCGAGAACGCCAGATCGAGAACGCACCAAATCCCC
>NW_015152014.1:60099-63506 GCF_000732505.1 Cyprinodon variegatus | reverse complement strand
ATATATATATATATATTTTTATTTTTTTATTTATTTTTTTTATTTATTTATTTATTTATTTTCATGTGTGAATATTGGATAAAGAATATAGAAGTTTAACAGGAAGGTTACTTTACTTTAAGTGCAATTAGAGGGAGAGGGGTATGAAAAATAAGTGTTCTTCTTCATAACCCTTTTCAGACAATTTACATTGATCGATATCAGTTCTCTGGCTGTATATACCAACAGGTTTTTTTTTTGGTGGAAGGTTTTGTTTCTATTTATGTTCAGGTGAATTTAGTTTGTTTGGAAATTGGAGTTTGGTTTGGTTTGATGTTAACTTGTCTATTTTTGTGTTTATTTGGTTGATTTAGTTTAGTATTGTCTGAAATAAATTCCTTTTAATTCATTCATTCTTTCATTCGACCCCCAGATCACAGCATGTCCATATAAGGAAACAGAAATACACAGATCAGCATGCATCTAACATAGCTACAGCATGCAAATACACAGCTCACATTCCTACTATATCTCTAATAAATTCTATTTATTTATAGAGTATTTATAGAAGTCCACGAATAAATAAGAATTTTAGATACAGACATTTTGGAAAACATCCTGAAAAAGTTTTGCGAGATCCGAACTTCTGAAGCATCCTGCAAATGTATCATGGGATTCTGCAAAGTTTTTTTTATGTTGAACTAGGTTAATTTTGACCAGTTTTGATTTTGAGTTTGGACTAAATAATAATCAAATCAGCATCAGGCATTACTGGCGGAAGACACGCCCACAGCTGCGGTAAAGCCAGCCCTCCACACCCCCAAAATGACAGTCAAACCAGTCTCTAGTTTTTGTTGTGATATGAACATAGTGATTTATGAACAGTATGACTCGCTTGGATCTATCAACAAGAAAGCAATATGTGTCTGTGAATACAGTGGGGAACTGCTTGTTCTGCCAAATGATGTTAAAGACTCCTTTGAAAAATTCCTGCATCCGGAATATGATGTGGATCATCACTGAAATGTTATGGAATACTCCTTGGACTGAGGTGTACCATTGGTAAAAATGTCAGGTTATCCTGTACACAGACTGAAATACAAACACACACACAAACTTTCCTAAAAACATAACCTCCTTGGTAGAGGTAACAAAAATATAGCCACTACATTGAATATCAACGGAATTTGTGAAAAAAGGCAGAATTTTCTCTCCTGTTGCAGATTCCTGTGCAGAATTTTTGTCCAACAATTAAACCCATTCTATTTTTCATCTGTTGCAGGAGTTCAGGGTGAGAGAGGCTGGTGCGTGACTTACTCTCCCTCACAGATCTGTGCCATAAAAGGCTCAACAGTGGATTTACAATGCAACTTTACATATCCATCCAAAATAGATAACATAGTTACAGTGGTTGAAAGCATAAAGTGGTTCACTAAAGGAACCGCCACTGCTCCCATAGATCTGAAAAATGACCCAGACTATGCAGGTCGTGTAGAGTATGGAACTGGCTGCACTGTGAGAATCAGGAATATTGGAGAGGCTGACTCTGCTTTCTACAAGATAAGGTTTAAAACAAATCACAAACATGGAATATATACAGGCGTTCCAGGTGTTAAGCTGTCTGTCTCTGGTAATATTCTTCATTTTTGATTTGATAATTTAACTTGATAAGTGATTCCATTAATTTAATTTCTGTTATGTTGTCTTGCATTCAGGCCTCAAGTTAAATGTGATCAAATCAGAGCGCAGAAATAATCATAATTGGACAAAGATGAAATGCAAAAGCAGTTGTCTGCCGGATCAACATCCCTACATCTGGATCAAGAACGGACAGGAAATTTTGGCAGAGAGCTCCTCAGTTTTTTCATATGAATTTCGTGATAAAGAGCACATTTCATGTGCTGCAAAAGGATATGAGAAGTTCCCCTCTCCATCAGTGTGTCAGTTGCCTTAAACTTATTTTGTACCATACACATCATCCATTTTGCTAATCTAATGTGCATATAATGTTCAATTATAAGAAAACATATATCATACAATGAGATTGTCATGATGGGCTTTAAAGATCTCACCCACATGCAGAGATTCACTCAGAGAACCAGGGGAAACGTTAACAGGTTTATTGAGAGGTTGACAAAAACAGAGAGAGAGATTATATGCAGGGTTATCTCAGTGGGACTTCAGTGGTCTGTTGAACTGGAACCGGAAACTCTGAAGGGGAGATCACAAAGATCGGTTCAAGGCCCATAGGGAAAAAGGCTGAGACTGGTGATTTGCTGGAGAAGACTCACGTTAGGGGAATTCTTGGTTTCCCTTGGGTCCAGTTTGTGGGGGTTTAATCCAGAGATGAATGAACTCATTGGAGAGCGGACAAGCAGACTAGCGTTTGGTCCAGAGGAGCAATGGAACAGACTGTCACTGGGTTTTCCTGAAGTGGGCTTGAACAGATCTGGTGAAGGTTTCCCCTTGCTCAGTGTGACTTAAAGTATTCCTTCCAAGGGGGGGTATAAAGACCAGGCTTATCCAGTGGATCAGGAGGGCATCCTACCGGAGAACAAAAGACAAAGGCAAAGCTTAGACTCGGAGAGACTAGGCAAAGGTTAGACTCTGCTAATCTCAGTATGGCTAGAGTACCCAATACTGGCAAACACTCTGGCATCGACGTGGTGACAGCCCGCTGCTCAAGTACTCTGGTAATGATCCAACGAGCCGCAGGTGTGCAGGGAGGCCCAACGAGGACATGGCACCACCTGGTGGTGGAGAGAGGAAAACACAAAAAACAACCCACAAAAAATAGAACCCTAACAGAGATGTAGATTTCCTCACAGACAATTGTTTAAACTTGTTTAAAAATTGACAGACAAATAGAAAAATAATAGATAATTCAGATATCATAGGGTCATTAGGTAAAAATGCTGTTGCTGTTTTGCAAATTTTCCCACTTATAAATCATGGAGGGGTCTTAAATTGTCACCATAGGTGTGAGAGACATAATCTAAAAAAAAAATACAGAAAACAAAATATATGATTTTTAACTACTTCATTGTATGATAAAGCTGCAAATAAGTATTTGACAACCTGTCTATCAGCTAGAATTCTGACCTTCAAAGATCTGTTAGTCTGCCTTCAAAATGTCCACTTCCACTCCATATGTTATCCTACATTAGATGCACCTGTTTGAGGTCGTTAGCTGCAACAAGATATCTGTCCACCCTATACAATCAGTGAGAATCCAACTAATAACTGTCATGTTGGATTTTAGTCTCTTGACCCACATGCAAGTTCACACGAGACCTGAGTTATCTGTTCTGTGAACGTTTATTTATGTTTATTCAAACAATTAATTTAGGCTTCTCTGGGTGGCCAGGCGGATTCAGCTCGGGTTCTGTTGAAGAGGGAAATTGTTAGCAGGGGCCGGTGATGAGAGA
>NW_015152014.1:57809-59445 GCF_000732505.1 Cyprinodon variegatus | reverse complement strand
TGAAAAACTGGATGGACCCTAAGAGAGGAAGGGAGTTTGAGTCTGACCGCCGAGGGGTTCAGAACAGCCTGGATCTCAAAAGGACCCAAAAACTTAGGAGACAGTTTTTTTGATGCGGCTTTGAGGGGAATGTCCTTTGCCGACAGCCAAACCTTCTGACCTGGAATATAAACAGGCGCCGGTTTTCTTTTCCTATCAGCAAAACGGCGGTTCTGGGCCGCGGTTCGGTTCAAAGCTGCAGTGGCCTCCCTCCAAATGTGCTGACACTTACGGATATGGTGTTGAACCGAAGTGACAGCGTTCTGAGGCTCATCTGAAGGAAGGAGAGGAGGTTGATAACCCAGCGAACACTCAAATGGGGATAGACCAGAGGCAGAGGAAATGTGGCAATTGTGGGCATACTCAACCCAGGGCAGATAGGAGGACCACGAAGAGGGGTTGGAGGAGCACATACAACGAAGCGTAGATTCCATCTCCTGATTCATGCGCTCTGTCTGCCCGTTAGTCTGAGGGTGAAAACCAGAAGACAAAGATACCCTAGCCCCGAGCGCACCACAAAAATCTTTCCATACCTTGGAAATGAACTGGAGCCCCCGGTCAGACAAGATTTCTGTAGGAATCCCATGGAGCCTGAAAACATGTTTAACAAGCAAAAGGGCAGTTTCCTTAGCAGTGGGCAATTTCCTAAGGGGCGCCAGATGACAGGCCTTGGAGAAACGATCAACAATGGTAAGTATGACTGTGAACCCCTTAGAAGGAGGCAGCCCAGTAACAAAATCGAGAGCCACGTGTGACCAAGGACGTCCCGGAATGGGTAAAGGCTGCAAGAGACCGCTGGGAGGTTGATGGTGAGACTTGTTTTTAGCACAGGTAGGGCAGGCTAAAACATAATCCTTAACATCCTTGTGCAGGGACGGCCACCAGAAGGAGCGTCTGATTAATGCTATGGTCCGACTGGTGCCAGGGTGGCCAGAAAAACGAGAAGCGTGGGCCCAATGAATTAACCGAGAGTGAACAGAAAGAGGAACATAAGTGCGGTCCGGAGGACCGGTACCTGGATCAGGTTCGGACTGCTGAGCTCTGAGGACCAGGTCGGAGATGTCCCAGGAAATCGCCCCCACAATACATGATCGCGGCACTATGGTGACCACCTTCATCAGAGGAGAACTGCCGAGAGAGGGCGTCAGGTTTCACATTCTTGGATCCGGGTCTGTAAGAAATAAGAAAATTGAATCTTGAAAAAAAAAAGAGACCATCTTGACTGCCGAGGATTCAGCCTCTTGGCTGTCTGTAGGTAGGACAAATTTTTATGATCTGTCCACACCACGATCGGAAGCTCAGCCCCTTCCAGCCAATGGCGCCACTCCTCAAAAGCCATTTTAATAGCCAACAACTCACGATCCCCCACGTCATAGTTTCTCTCTGAAGGTGACAGCCGGCGGGAAAAAAAGGCACATGGATGCAGTTTGTGGTCAGAGAGCGAGACTTGAGACAAAACTGCTCCAACCCCCGAGTCAGAGGCATCCACCTCCAACGTGAACTGCTGAGAAGGGTCCGGTTGGATCAGAACAGGGGCACTAGCAAACTTCTCCTTCAGAGCTGAAAAAGCTGCTTCTGCTGCAGGAGTCCAGGTAAA
>NW_015152014.1:52160-54294 GCF_000732505.1 Cyprinodon variegatus | reverse complement strand
AAGGAGTGGCTCTGGAAATAGCATTTCAAGGTTGTGGCATGGCCCACCCAGACTCCAGACCTAAACCCAATAGCAAAACACTCTGTGTTTCTCAGCGACAGCCCAAAAACCTAGGGCCAAATGGGCCAAAATCCCTCCTGCAGTGTGTTTAGACTTGGCGAAAAACTACAGGAAACATTTGACCACTGTAATTGCAAACAAAGGCTACTATACCAAATATTAACATTGATTTTCTCAGGTGTTCAAATACTTATTGACAGCTGTAACATACAAATAAATAAAAGAAGGGAAAAAAAGGCTTATGTGGAAACAAGATAAGATAATTCAAGGAGAAATTCATATAAAAACATTAACACATATGTTACTAAATGAAAAACTGAAATCAAATGCTAAAATGATGATCTGTTCTCTTTCACACATGGTCAGGCTGGTTCAGATATTATTTTTCTTAATTAAAATGAAGTGTTTTCAAAATTACCTTTGTTATAGTTGTGTAAAATATAAGCCCTGCTTCATGACTTTCAGGTGTGACAGATCAATCAATCAATTAATCAATCAACCAAAAAATCCTTTCAAGCTAAATGAAAATCATTCTATACCAATTTCTAAACTGCTTCTTGTCTGTTCCAGATGTGCCAAAGCTGCCCTCTGTGTCATTGAATACTGCAGGTGAAATACTGGAGGGCAGCTTTATAATTCTAACCTGTACCAGCGATGCTAATCCAGCCGCTACTTACACCTGGTACAAGAAGGATTCTACTGGTCCTCTTAGCAAAAACTCACAACTTGTCTTCAGGTCTAGTCAATCTTCTGACTCAGGGGAGTATTACTGTACAGCTGCGAATATTTTGAAAATCATGACATCTGAAGTCATCTTTATCGATGTAAAATGTAAGTATGCAGTTTCTTTTCTTTTCTGTATGAATTTTGATACTTACTTTTAAGCTGGGAGGGGGGCTGACCAAGTATATTTGAGTCCTTATATTGGAGTAGGTACATGCTGGTAAAGGTTAAGGAGGCAGCAGTTGTAGCAATGGGTGTAACATTTACTTTGATGGTACCTTTGTTTGTTTGCCTATCCCTTGGTTTGTTCATTCTCTGTATTTCGTGTATANTGTTCATTCTCTGTATTTCGTGTATAATACTTTGCTTTAGTTTTTTACTACAGAATTTTTTTTAAGTCAGTAAAATAATTCACGCCTTCACATATGTAATATCCACCATGTTCTAGATTTGGACCCCTTATCCAACATCATCAACTACACGTTGTTTTACACGATCATGTGTAAGTGTAGTGTGTCCCAACAGTTATAAGCAGTTCTCGAGTTGAGGGGGGATGGTATCCCCCTTATTAAAAAAATCTTAAAAATCATCCCCCTTCTTAAATGAACATCCCCATAACCAATACAATCCCCTGTGACATTTTATCATTGAATGTGTAAAATTTCTACTATATATTAACAGTAATGGCAATAATGTTGCCCTTTCAACATTTGGCAGGCTGTGCTTTAACGAGTAGCGCACAGGCTGCGCGACGCTGTTCTGAACAGCATCATGTTCAAGCAGCAAAGAGACGTGATTTGAGGGAATGTGAAAATAAGGAAGGGAGGGAATCTTCGGCAGGTTCTAAGTTGCCGAGATCTGCCTCCTCTGCTTAGTTTGAGAAATAATGTGTTTACAATTATCCGAGTTTCTCCACACAATCATATATGTTCACTGTGATTGTGGTATGAATTTCATAAGTCTGGGACAATAAATGTAAAAATAAGGAGGGGAGGGAATCTTCAGCAGGTTCCAGGTTCCTAGTTTAACTAATAAAGTGTCAAGAATGATCTGGAATGGTGTTGATAGCAAAATCGGGAATTGGCATCCACTGAGCAGAGAATTTATTCATCGCACACTGACTGTAGCACATCGACTGACCAGTAAAATCCTATTAATTTGAATTTCTCTGTCCACAAAAAAACTATAAATTTTAAGGCATCCATGTGTATGAAATATAAAAACATTCAGAATATGTTTAAAATGTCCCTTTTCAATCATATTCAATGCATATGCATTCCCACTTATTCAGTCCATTTTCTCATCAATGGGCACGAGTTTAGGGTGATTCTAGAGTCTAAATTGTTCCAAC
>NW_015152014.1:46372-51031 GCF_000732505.1 Cyprinodon variegatus | reverse complement strand
TGGATGACATATCCTTGTTATTTTGGATTTTTTCGTCTTTTAGATTTACATCACAGTTCAGCTTATAAACATTATCAGTCAAGAAATGTACAAGTGTTGAATAGCTGATGTCAAAGATTACTCGTCAAAGGCAGGCTTTTAGTACCATGGCTCCAATATTACAGCATCCAAAAAGGAAACATTGTGAAGAATCAGTGATGTAATTTCAAATGAACCTCCTCAATCTGATCCTTATATCTTTATTTATTCAGATGCTCCCAGGCTTCCGGTGGTGTCTTTGATTCCTTCTGGTGAAATCAAGGAGGGCATGTCATTAACACTGACCTGCAGCAGTGACGCCAACCCTGCAGCTAATTATAGTTGGTTTAACAAAAATGAAAAATGGCCACAGTATTCAATTCAGAACTTGACGATTGCAAATATAGGCCAACAACACAGTGGGCTTTATTACTGTGAAGCCATCAACAAAAGAGGAAGTCACAAATCTGCTATACATGTTACTGTTTTTGCAAGTAAGTTGGATAAAGCACCCGGTGCAGACATGCAATTTAAGCGTAAGTTATATTTTTTGGGAGTCGGATTTTATGTGAACATAATGAGTAGTTTGTGACTTATCTTAAGATGCTAATACTCCTATCAGCTTTACTTTGATTTAGACATAGGATAAAACTACAAATCTGTTATTGAGTCTTAGAAGAAATGACTAATTTACTAATGATAGTCCAATTAAAGTTATTTAAAGTATCTGTCATATCACACAATAAATAATAAAAATATTAATTGTTCATGTGAAAGGTAATATTTATGGTGTATGTTGTTGGATTGACCATGATTTATGATGGCTGTCCATTGGTAAACCACAGAGGGACGAAATGAGACAAAATATGCACACAGTGCAGAAAATGTAGACTATGACCTTTATCATAGTTTCTGTGATCTATTTCACAGCTTAGTCTTCCGTGCTAAGTTAATATAGGTTTTCTTTTATTTTTATAGCCAAACTGGACTAAATTTCTTTATATGTCAAGTTCATGTCATACATATTGTTCCATGGTCAGACTCCATCTTGAATATTTTACAAAAAGCAAAAATTATTTAAAACACCATATTTGTTTAAACATTGGGACAATATCTGAGTTTGAAAATAATTCATAGACTGGTCTTATCTGTAAAGTTCATAAGTAATTTCAGGCTGAGCCTCAGGGAAGATGGATTTGCTCCTTTGTGTAAGGAGCAGCAGAGGGAAGTACTCGCTGAGGACATTGCTAATGTGAAAACTACCATTGTTAGAAAGTGGTCTAACCAGGAGCAAAGTCACAGTATGCTAAATATCTCAGCATTTTAGTCCACGAGGTTCCTTATAGATTGTAAGACGCCATATCTAGCCATAGCTTGTCGATTCCCCCTTTAATACTGATGTTAAAATTCATGTGAACAAAAAAACTAACCATGTAATAAGGGACAATTCACAAGGATGACAATTAATTTTGTGGAATGTAAGCTGTAGAGTTTGCAAGACACTTATCCAAAACAATTATTTCATAAACTCAGCATTTTTTATTCCAGTTTAGTAAAAAAAAAAAAAAAAAAAAAAAAAACACTAAAAACAAACAAACCAGCTATATATGAAGAATTTAATAACTTGTATAGTAAAGGTTTGAATGTTCATTTTCTATTAAAATGTTAATATGTTTCTTGTAGCGATGCGCTTCAAAATAATGAATATCACGAAGCTGGCTGTGGCTATACTGTTGCTGCTGATACTTCTTTCTCTTTTGATGAGGTAAGATCAGAAAGAAAACAACAGATAGTTCCCCCATGACAGTTTTTATAGAACATCCTGAATTTTTTTCTTTGCTTCTGTTTATGTATTGAAATACTTAACATGCTGAATTCAGGAAAAAGAAAGGAAGTAGCCAAAAAACTGAGTCAAAGGAATATGAAGAGCATCTCGAGGTAAGATGTCCAGTTGATCACAAGCAAACACAATTCATGACTATTGGTGTAGAGTGTCAGTCATACAGTAAGTGCGTAAGTCGAAGGCAGCTGGATTTCTTCTCTTGCTTGAAACTGCTTCATCTTTCATCCTAAGGGCTTCTCAAGTTCTGAAAGGTGTGTGAAGAAACAGCAATAAAAAAGAATCACACCAATAGAGTCATTAAGCTCACTTTTGTGAAAATTAGGCTGTCGAATAATGGCAGCTTGTCTTCTGTGGCATCCTTCAATTGGAGCTGGATGTTCAGTTAGTTAATGTGTTCAGTAAAGGGATCTTTGTGGGATTGGGTTTTGACACAGGTGTCATACAAATATCTACACAAGTGACCCTGAAAGTTCACTATCTCCTCTCCATTTCCTCCATCAAAAAAATTGGCCATAATTGGTCTGAATCCAATGGCATGTCTCCCTGTCTGTAGAATTGTAGCATGGTCTTGTCTTGATGGCAGTTATCCTGAAGGAATTTCCTGGTAGGTTCAAATGAAGTCTACAGTTCTTACTACAATCTCAAAGCTTTACCCTTCTAAGCATGTTGACTTAAAATATATTTTCCAAAACAAAGTCCAGTACGTTCTACTTTGGCCGATAGGATTAAAACTTAATGGTGCTATAAATAAAGCCACCCTCCTCAGAATCTGCTGGAGAGTGGGCATACCTGAAGGGTGGTGAAAGAGAATTATTGGTCTGACAATAGGGTATTACCCAAAATATCCACATCTGAACAATCAGAGGAAAAGCTCGAAGGTTTGGAAGTCTGGAATCTGATAAGAAACTTGTTTAAAGTCATAGAAGCAGAAACAGATAACAGGATCAGGCTTGAATCGGTTGTAAGGACACAAAAAGAGGTTATAAGAAGGGAGGTAGATTCAGGCTGACAGATCCTGGGAATAGAAAGGAGGTAGACACAAGGTCAACATCTAGAGATCAGAAACCATGAGAACATCTGACATGGACAAGGCACTACAGGGAAATCCAGGGACGCTGCAACGCGATGGAGATCAGGCAAGCATTTTTCTAGTCAGAGAACAGTGTGTATATAAATAGGAAAACAGATGGGGTGAATAAGGGGTGATTAGGGTTTAGGCAGAGGAAATGCAGATGAAAACAATCAATAATGTCTACATCACAGAAGTAAGCAGGGACAGACAGGGACTGTTTCACAAACAGGCCAGAATCACGACAGAGGGTCATTTTCAAACAGTTCTAAAAATAACATTTGATAAATATATGTATATATATATATATATATATTTATAAAAACATTTTTTAATCACTCTATTTTGTCTCCTATATTAGCTCAACCTGGATCCTGAGTATGAGAACATCTCTACTTTAAGAGCCTTCATTGGATTCCAGAAGGAGAGAGAGAAGCAAAACAACCCAATGTGAATTTAGGACATGCTACAGAATATTGTAAAAAACAAAACAAAAAAAAGCCGGGTTACAGTTGCCTTCTGTATCTCTGCTTCTTAATGTATGTCTGCTTCTGTCTCCTTGAACCCCAGTCGGCCTCGGCAGATGACCGCTCACACTGAGTCTGGTTCTGCTGGAGGTTTCTTCCTTTTAAAAGGAAGTTTTTCCTCCCCACTGTCGCTACAAGCATGCTAAGTGGGAGGGATTGCTTTCAAGTCAATGAGTCGATGCAATCAACTGGTTTTCCTTAGATAGATTACTTTGAAACTATTTGATCGTATTATTTGGTGAATTGCAAAGTGTGGTGGGATGGTATGTGTTGTGAATTGGTGCTATATAAATAAACTGAACTGAACTGAAATTTTAAGAATCCAACTTGAGCTACTTTATTGCATCCAGGAATTAAGCAAAAAGAGATGGCAAATTATCTGTTGACCTCCAAACTAATTAGTTAATCTGTTTTTACACATTTGACAGTTAATCCACAAACAGTTTTTGTGCTTCAAACTCATCGGTTTGTCTTTTTGAACTTGAGTTAAAGGGCACTTTTTATATTTCATGAGGTTCTACATTTTGCCAAAGGCCATATTCAATAAACTAAAAAAGGTTTCTGGGACAGACTTCAATGCTAGCACTCTCCATCTTCCTCCATCTGACAATAATTTTGTCTGGTTCTTTTTAAATATTTTGTGCTACATAATTTAATGCTTTAATTTTTGTGATCTCTTTTCTTGCTCTCCCTTATTCTACTGGTTTGCCATGAGAACTTGAACAGGTTTTTCAATGAGTTAGCAAAGTTTCCAAAAAATATGTCTTTGGATCCACAGCTTTGGATAAAACTTATTTGACTTACCACATTTATTTCAGTATTGTTTTAAAGGCTTGGTTATTTTTCATTTTCCACATAATTTCCCAAAAATGTATCATATATAGCAACCCTATCTAGCCTATCTAGCAACAGTTATTAGAATTAAGAAATTATGAGAACTTTGTTTAAAGAAATCAATGTATCACTGTGACTCTCGCAGGGTGGGACAACATTTATGAATATTCAGTGGTTCAAAAGAAGGTACTTTAACAAACTGTCCAACATGTTGATCTGTACTACCCTGTGTTACACGTAGTGCCAGATCTATACCTTTATTTTTGGGTTGGAGAGCACAGAACCGAACCCATGAATTAACCTTAAATGGTTAGTAGATTACGAGAATAAATTTTCTAAGCCAGAATTCGCAATTGGAGCTTTTAAAA
>NW_015152014.1:41685-46287 GCF_000732505.1 Cyprinodon variegatus | reverse complement strand
TATAAGTCCAAGCTTTTAACCATTGTATCTTACATTTTGTGTAACACATGTGTCAAACTTATCTGAAATAGAAATTTGCAAACCAAATCCCTAAATTATAGTTTTTATTTAAAAAAATTCAGATTTAAGCCTAAATCTTCTATAATCTTTAGTCTTCTTGTTTCTTCCTCTTATTGTCATTTCTCCAGCTGTGTTTTCAATCATATAGGACAATCTTATGTTTCTTCCCCCATCTCACCTTTTCTGACAAACTTTCATTTTTCTAGGTTCTGACTTTAAGGGTCAGAACCTAGAACCCCATAGAGCATCCAGTGGGAGGGAGAGAAGACACGGACAAGAAGAAGTAGTCTTAAGTTTGGGTAGTTGCCATTTACCGTTTTTGTCCCCTCATTTTGATGTATGTGCATGAAATACAAGAACGTAATGCTGAAAACAAAGAGTGTACTTTATTTAAAAGTGGCTACCTGTGTTGCGTTTAAAATATCAATAATGGAGTCATTAAGAGTGTAATTGTGCTAATAGTTTTCTGTTTATTTGACACTGATATCATATTGTTGTTCAGTTCCACACAGTGGATTTGAAGTGAAAAATAAACTGTAAATCAAGTTTTGTAAAACACTACTAAAATATACACTGCTCTTCCTTTTTAGAATTCTGACCAGACTTAAAACAGTGATATTAACCTTCCTACCAGTATAATACAGTAACTGCGCATGCAAGCTGAATTATTGCTGTATTTTCAAGTTTACAAGCACACAGCAATCCATCTAGTATCTCTCCAGCTTAAATTGTTTAGTCCAACACAAAAAGAGCCAGCCAATCACGTTGCACTATTATGGCCCAAAGCAGAACATGTAGCTGTGAAGAGAGCAACAGCTGCTGAGCCCACAGTCAAACCAACATAAACATGATGGTACAATACAACGTACACGTACTGTAGCGGTTGCAATCACACTTGTCAGAATCATCTTTAAAGGGGAACAGCACGAACAGTAAAGTATAAATTGTGGTTTCTCATTGGGTCTGGAGCGATTTCACTTGCTACCTTGAAACAACCAAATTTTGGTACGTGGACACTAGGGGTCTATTTCAAAATGCAGGTTTACTGAAAACTAAGTTTTCTAAGCTTGAAATCAGGAAAACTCTTGAGATTTCTATTGCATAAAGAGAGTTTAATCAACCTCTGTTTTTGTTACCATAGTTACGATTATGAAAATTGATTTTTTTTTTTTTTATATATATATATGGTATGCAGGAGGTCAAACAAAAATTAATTATGTTTTCCAATGCTGTAAACATTTGTATGATAAATAAATTTAAACAATAATTTGCGTCATAGTCATAGAGATCAAAGGTTATAACTTGTAAACAGTGTGGTGCGGTGCCAGGCAAACAAAGCTGCAGGTGTGTCTCGGACCATGGATCCCAAGGGAAAAAAGGAAGATAGCTGATGAGAAAAGAGGATTCAAAGAATGGACCAAATAATTTGCTTTCATTTCCAATGCTGAAGGATTACCTGCATTTTATGCTTTGTAATGAGAGGTTGTCAAAAAATGTGGAAAGGCATTTCCAGGGAAGGCAAGCTAAACATGCAGCCGACCACAAAGTTGGGAGTGAGAGAAAAAGTTCAATTGCAGAACTTCTGGATAAATTAGAGGAGCGCAAAGATAGATTTAAAAAGTAGATTGGATCTCCAAACTCCAATACTGTTGATAGTTTTGTTGCAAGGATGGAAAACCGTAAACAGATCAAAAATGTAGCGCTCTGATGCAGGGATGTGAACTTTCTTGCATTTTTTCTTAAAATAAAATTTACACCAAGAAACAATGGTGACGGAGAATGTGAGATTTCAGGGTTAGAGAGCGCTGCTCTGATGGATGTTAGTTCCTGCTTGGTACCTCATGACTGGATCAAATCCTCCCAACAGAAACACTTTCACCATAGAAAGATTCCTTTATGCCGTTTCTATAATTTCATCAATGCAACAAAACTTAAATAGTGCAGTGTAGGGGGGTGAAGCAGTGCGCGTTGAGAGCATTCACTGCTTCTCCCTCACCTCATGCTGCTATGTGCCTTTTGATCCAGGATAAACATTTAATCATGAATGATTGTTATATATTTAAGCCCACAAAGTCGTTTTCTATAGTGGGATAATACACTTGCCATACGCTTCAGACAGATTGATATTTTGGGTTTTTTTCGGGTCAATATGGCTCTTTGAGCAGTTTGGGTTGACGACCCCTGCCATAGTAACATTGTTCCCAGCGTTAACCTGGTCCTCCTTTCTCAGAACAGATTTGATTGGATCAGGCCCAGATTCATATTGTGCAGAACTAAACCAGAGTGTTAAAAATGATCAATCTAGCCTGCTAGGTTAACAGCAAAGTCCCCTTTCTGTAGTAATCCATTTCTCTGATTAACTTATATTTCTAGCTAAGATTAACTTCTAGCTCCGCCCTCCCCAGGCACATTTAATGTGTGAAAGTGTGCGGATTTCTGTAATTGAATTCAATGTTGCCTCCTGAAGATTTAAAGTTTATATGACTTTAAACTGACATCCTTTGTTTAAAAAAAAAAGCTTCAGTTTGATCTTATTGTTACTATGTAGATTTACTCTTAACACGAACAGATTCTTGTTAAGAGTATAATGTGCATTCATGAACCAAGTAATCAATTCGACACAACTGGCCAAAACTTTATGCCATGCTCAATGCATTTGATACAGTTTTTAATAGCTTTGAATAGCTTTAAGAACTACCTTTGAGCAGGTATCCTAATAATGGTCATAAGTAACAATGGGAAGCAAAAGAGGAAACTCAAATGCTATCACATTAGACATTGTGTTGCCGCAACAACAAGTTGCTTTATGTAAATGAAAATAAAAACAGAATAAATTCATTGAAAAAGGGCGATCAGTAAAATTTACTGTTGTGGTGCTTTAAATATTAAATTTCGCAAGAATGAAACCAGACAGAAAAAAAAACTAAAATCGATGTATGATGATGTAACTTTGTATACCTCTTTGGCTGAATGTTTCTCTTAGAACAGGATAATAAAGAGGCAAACAGACCTTAAATAATCAGCCAACATACATAGCCTGCGCTGTGTCTACAAAAGAAAAAAAGCTTTTGGTGAAAGGTGAATGCAGTTACCTGACACCAAGAGTACATCTATTCACCATGGTCTTTTTGATGGATGATAACCCAGATGGACAAGAAGGGTAGTGGTGGCCTAGTGGTTAGGGCATAGAGCTTGGGATCCTGAGCTTCTGGGTTCAAAGGCCCACTCCCACCGACTGCCACTTTGGGTTCCTGAGCCAGACCCTTAACTCCACACTGCTCCCCGGGCACCGCACAATGGCACCCCACCTCATCCCCAAGGGGATGGGTTAAATGCAGAGGTAAATTTCTCCAATGTGAGATCAATAAAGTTAAATCATTTTATTAGTATTATATGTTCACAACAAGGTTTCAGTTTTCCTTGTTTCTGGACAAATAATGCAATAGCATCCAAAATAGTCTATTAAACATGACTACCGCCCAAAAACCAAGCAGGGTTAGCTTTTGCCCTACACACCATCACACCCCATTAATCAACAGGTAATGGCCATTAGAGAATAGCAACCCCTTTTCTCGGTTATTCCTGCTTTAAGTAGTTAAGTTATAGAATTTGATTTGACTGCTCAATTTTGTGAGCTTTTGGAATAATGATAATTTTCTTCGTATCTATCATTAAGAAAGTGTAAATGGTTTTTACACTGACACTGATGATTATTTTAAAACCATTAAAAGGCTGACATTTTCTGTTACATTCAATTAGTTATTTATGTGTAAATGCTGTAAGGCATCTCTTGCTGAGAGGATCTCTGTCTGAGAGTCTGCACAGCCAGCACAGGTGGAACTGATCAGCCTCATCAGAGTGCTGAAGATAAAGGGAATGCACGCTTTCACCCATGTTGTAGGCAGCCCCCTCCTGTATCTCCAGTTATTAGGTAGATTTGTTTCTTATTTTCTCACCTTAAGGTTGTTCTATATTCATTAATGACGGTAAATTTGAAGCCCCATGAACCAATAAATCAATTCGACACACTGGTGAAAGCTCTACGCCATGCTCAAAACACTTGATACACTTTTGAATGGTGGCATCTGCTCGATAGCTTTGAGAACTACCTTTTAGGGGGTATCCTAATGTGTCCTCATTGATTCATGACTGAAGTTGTTTGCTGCATAATAATGGCATAATGATGATAATGATAATGTAAAGAAATTCTAAAAAAAAATGTGTTTGATTGGTATTTTATAATGATAAACAGCCCTTCTAATGCATTACAGCTTTTGAAGCCTTTCTGAGGTGAATGTTGTGTAATTATACCTCAAACTATAACACTGTTTTTCACTGGCAGTTTTTGAAAGACAAAAAAATTCATTAGAATGGCGGGAAGGTATGTGTTTCTGCAACTGAAACATTACTTTGAATTATAAAATAGGCAGGAGAAGGTTGTGCCGCTTTGTTTTGTGGCGCAACATTCTTTTATTCTTTTATATTGGTGCCTTGCTTGAATCTGTTCCTCTTCTGCTTCACTCGCCCTCCACGTTTGGAGAA
>NW_015152014.1:37651-40525 GCF_000732505.1 Cyprinodon variegatus | reverse complement strand
GAGCATGCAATCCATCCTGTTAGCTTTGTCTTTACCCATCAGTAAACACATGAAATTTGGAAGGCTTGAGTTTTCATCCAGCAGCAGCTTAGCAGGCAGGCTCACAGCAAGGCAGGCTTTCTTGTCCATGTGGCTCACACCAAGGGATCCTTAGGAGGCCTTCTCATCCAGTCTGGCTCTGTAAGTAATGTGTTGCAAAAAGTCTGTTCTGCAGCAGTTTGGTTCCGAAAAGTCAACCCTCCCCTTATCCTTGGTCATTCTGGAGATCTGGGCTTTTTGCCTGGATCTATATTTTACGTGGAGCCCCTCCGATGTGGACCCTCAGGCAGCTTCATGTAAAAGAGAACTTGAAATCCTGGGTGTTGAGGCCTTTATTGTCCTCAACACAGAGGGGGGTGGCAAGTCACACCTCTTCTTGTTCATATGGAGGAACTCGGCTGATGAAGGGGGTGTGCAGAGGTCTTACAGCTGTTTAATCACCAAACCTGTATTCTCTTCTCTGGTCATCAAGTCAAGATGAAATATGGACACTGGTTCCCAATGTCCAAAAAAAAGTATTGTTGTGCATATGGCACAACAATACTGATAAATAAAGGCACCTGTTGCTACTCCACCCCTCCTGCTCTCCAGCTCCTTCATACTCTCCTTCAGGTACGTGTCCAGCAAACTGTTCCCTTTTTTACGGCACATATCCTAATGAAATAGAGACGCATCATTTGTATGATATGACTGTCATGAACATTTGTATATTTAAAAAAGCAACCTCGATTGGCAGCAACCACAATTTCACTCGCTTTTTCTGTAAGGAAGAGGACGAGCAAAAGTGTTGCTGTGGTGTGTCTGTGGTTGCATTGTGAGGAATGAATACTGATACGGACATTATTTGGAAATTAAATCTATCCAGGCAATTTTCCCCCTTAGTAATGTAGCTGATCAAAGACTATAACTTAATAGGATTTTTGCAATTTTTTGAAAAGACCTGTCTTCTCCATTTAAAAAAAAATGCACATGCACAAGCCCATTTCTCCTCTTGCAAGCTCTGCTTAAAAGTTGCTGTTTGCATCTCTCATACAAGCTTACTTTGCAAAAGATTTGCTATTTTTCCACTATGTCAGACTCACCACCAGTAAGTGAAAATGGAGATGAGCACGTAGGACGGCCTGACGTAAACATTTCACCAGAATGATTGACAGTTAGGAGGAATACTTATTTTGATGATCCACCCTGAAAAAGAACATCCTCCACTATACCTTTCAGGTCTTGTCCAGGAATTAATTCAGTTATAAAACGGGCTGGCTGCTAACAGCTAGTACAATCTTGGCTTCTCTTCCATCTTTTAAAAGAAAGCATCTTAGTTTCTGCTGCTGTGGACCTTTGACCCTAGGGCGACAGTGGCGTCGGATGTAGGAGTTTGCCCTGAAATCGAAGGGTTGACGGTTCAAGCCCCGGCTCTGACTCTCATTGTCATTGTGTCCTTGGGCAAGACACTTCACCTGCATTGTCTACCTCTGGTGGTCAGAGGGCCTGGTGGTGCCAGTGTATGACAGCCCTGCTTCTGTCAGTGAGCCCCCGGGAAGCTGTGGCTACAATGTAGCTTGCCACCATGTATGTAGCTTGCAGATGTATGTAGAGTTGGATAGTAATTGTCTGCACATCTGTACTGACTGGTTTTCTTTTGAGATGCCAGAAAGCCACCACTTCTCCTTTCATCACCTTCTGTTTCATGTGGTGGGGTTGAGTGCACACACATTGATTGTTTTCTGATTAATTGGTCTGATTAACTGTTTGTGTGTAAATATTTCAATATTTATTGCTGTCAATTAGTTTTTCAGTGTGTTATTTTCGTTGTACTATTTTGTATTAGCTATTTTCACTTTGCTCTTAATAGTTTTCCTGGACTCAAAATCCATCTAAATTAAGTAATGTATTTTTAAGATCTAATAATAGATCAAATTTTTTTTTGTCATTGACTATACACAACAATAGGACCCATTTATTGATTTATCAGTATTAATGAGTGACAGTGCCTGGATGCATGCTGATGGCAAAAAGAGGAAGGAAACTGAGAGTATTTTCAAAAACTTTTTCTTTTTTTTTTTTTTTGCATAAGTTGCTGTGGGGAAAAAAACCCAACTTCCTCACAATTTGTTTTTCAGAGCAAAGTACAGTTAATGTCATTTTAAACTCCAATTTCAGTTTTCCTTCAAGCCCCCCTCCCCTCTTCAGGTTTGTGTATTCACTCTACCTTGCTAACTGTCCCTATTTTAATCCAAATAACCTGTGATATGACCAGCATTCTACATAAGGCTGGATAAAGGCTGAAACAAACTGGCATCAGAACAAGAGCATGCTCCAAGCACTTTTCATTACCTTCCCCTGCAACATCATACCTTTTTGCAGGAATATCTTGATAAGTCATATCTAAATCTTTTATTTAGGCAAACCTATTGAACAACCAGATATCATACGGGTCCTAGTTCCTGAGCTGAGAACAGGTTATAACCATGCTTTTCCAACAAGGCAAGGCAGAGCTTATTTATATTGTCCATTCATCAACAGACTCATTTATATAAAGCTCACTATGTGAAAGAAAGAACAACTTAGAGAATAATTGTATTTCATCTGTTCTCGCCTTTTCATCTCATTCAACATTTCAGCTTAGAAAATGACAAACAGTATGATTTTGGTACTGGAGTAACATTTATTTCACCCGAGGAAAAGCACTAAATATGAAGCTACAATTGTCCCATTTAGCAGTTTTTACAAGCCCAAGGTGAGTCCTTCCTGCATTTGTGACAGGTATACTTTGTGCAGTGCACACAGTGCTCAGTGCTGTGGTTCCTGTTGCAGATATTGCACAATTAGTTTGCTTAT
>NW_015152014.1:35970-37221 GCF_000732505.1 Cyprinodon variegatus | reverse complement strand
TATTTCAATATTTATTGCTGTCCATTAGTTTTTCAGTGTGTTATTTTCATTGTACTATTTTATTTTAGCTATTTTCACTTTGCTTTCAATAATTTTCCTGGACTCAAAATCCATCTAAAATAAGTAATGTCTTTTTCAGATGTAATAAAGTATTAACCCTTTTTTTTGTCATTGACTATAAACAACAACAGGACCCATTTATTGATTTATCTTAATCAGTATTAATGAGTGACAGTGCCTGGTCATGCATGCTGATGGCAAAAAGAGGAAGGAAACTGAGTTTACTTTCAAAAACTTTTTTTAAAATTATTTTTGCATAAGTTGCTGTGGGAAAAAAACAACCTCCTCACAATTTGTTCTTCATAACTCTAATTACAATGAAAAAAATCCACAAAATGGGAGAAAATAATACATTTTAGCACATATTCTGAAATTAAGAGTTGTAGTATGATCCAGATGAAGTTATCTGTGTGTGCTACAAGTTTATTGGCACTACAATTATCTATAGTGTAATGATTGGCAATTATATGCTTATAATAACAATGAAAAAATCTGAAAAAATATAGTTTAGCAAATTTTCCCAAAGTAAGAGTTGTCTGAACTAGATAAGGTTATCTATGTGTGCTACAAGTTTGGTGGCGCTACAATGATCTATAGCCCATAAAATGTGGGCTATTATATGCTTATAATAACAATGGAAAAATGCAAAAAATAGAGTTTAGCACATATTCCCGAAGTAAGAGTTGTAGTATGAACTAGATGAAGTTATCTATGCATCCTATAAGTTTGGAGGCACTACAGTGATCTATAGTGTAGTCATTGCTCATTTTATACTTATTCTAATAATAAAATAGAGGTGCCATTTGTCACTTAGGCTTTTTAGAATTAAGATATGACATATTTTAACTTAAATAAATAACAGAAGAGATTTAAACAACAACAACAACAACAAAAAAAAGGGAGCAAGATATATTACATTTCTCAAAAAACTTCCCGAATAACGTTAACACTGTGTATACATTTTTTTTTTATTGTGGATTCTTTGGATACAATTGAAGTAATTTTTAAAAACATTTTCAAACACAGGGAAGAAAGGTCGACCTTTGGAAAATTTGGTTTTGTGTATGTGGAACTTTGCAAATGGAATAATGAAGTTAACCAAGAATTGCGTTTTCCTATCATTATTAGTATAGTGTAAGATAATATCTTTGGCTTGTAATTTAATTGGTGTGTTGGAGTGCGATGTGATGT
>NW_015152014.1:32996-34619 GCF_000732505.1 Cyprinodon variegatus | reverse complement strand
CTAAGCTCATTATAGTGAACCGCGCTGCCTTGACAATTTCTGCTATTTTGTGCTGAGGGTCCTAGAAAGAAAGGGCGAGGACGTATTTGGAAAAAGGACGTGGCTGAGTAGCCGTGGCTGCTGCGGTGCGCCCATTTGGCAGACGGAGCTGCATTTCTCTCATTGCATCCCTGCCACGCTGCTGTGTTTACATCTTAGAGGAAGAATAAAAAAGAAGAATCCTTTTTTGCGCATGCGGACTGAGCCATTTACCCACGACGTTCGGGAGAAAATTTAAACATGTTTGACGGTTCTCCAGCCACAGCGCTAATGGAGCATTTACATCTGAAAAGGGATTCATGAGCTGTTAAGTACTGACGGAAATTCTCCTATCTCTGGGACTTCTATTAAAAGACATGAAGGAAGCAGCAATGAGTTTCTCTGGAACCATCCGTGGAGTAATAGTCTTTCTTTTGGCTGCGGGTAATGTAAAGTACATTTCATTTAGCAAAATTAAAGAGTTTGCATTTTTTAATATTTAGTCTTCTACTATCACTTATAGGCAATAAGTTTCTGAACTTGGGGGAAACATTTTAGTGCTATATTACTGACATGTTTCTGTATTTAATCTGCATCTGTTTTTTGAAATATTAGACATTATTTATCATAAATAAATAACACTGAATAAAATTTAAAAGTGAGCAACATAAATCTACATTTAAAAAAATGCAATGCTCAAAACGTTAACAAAAAAAAATCCTAATATTTTAGATTTTAAAAATAGTATTTATTTAGGATCACTGGTATTTTTTGTACGTGAGTCATATTTTTTAAAATAATTCTAATATTTATCATATTCATCAGGCCTGTTGGATGGATGATTAATGTTAAATGCATGAGCTTTTTGTATATGTATGTAAACTTATGAACACTTATCAGCTTTAACTAGTGGTTTCTTTTCATTTTATGTAGAAAATTATTATTATTATTATTATTATTATTATTTTATTTTTTCTTTCCCAACACACGCAGTAGAATTGTAAGTTATTTGGATCAAATAAATTGCTGGTAAATAAGTTATCCATCCCCTTTATATGGTAAAAGGATTTTCATTTTGTTTTACATAAAGCTCTCTGAATTATGTTCCAGCTCAGAATCTGTGTTATACGTTCTTTTTTGGAAACTTCAGATCAGATCTGAATAATTTCTTAGCCAGTTTTAGATTATATGTGGATTTCCTATAAAAATTAAGTGCTTAGTATTTTGTAAGTTGTTAGAACTTAATAAACAAGGAATTAATTGCAAATTAGGTGAAAATACTTCTCTTTTTGATCTATTTCCATATTAGATATCTATAAGTAGCCTCTGCACGTTAGATTGTTATTGTGCAATGTAAAAATAGATGAACTTACTGAAATTAGAGTTTTAGACATTCCTAAATTAGGCATGTGAAAACACTACATATGTTTTATCAGGCATCTGTTTATGTGAAATGCTTACATGAATAAAAAACACTTAAAACTAAATAGTGAAACATTTCAAACTTCAGGAATATGTTCATTTAACAAATGTTTTAAACTGAGTAACTGCCAGACACTTGTAAAATCTTCTGAACTAGCAGTTGAAACAGCTAAAGGAAAGTGA
>NW_015152014.1:31258-32567 GCF_000732505.1 Cyprinodon variegatus | reverse complement strand
GTTCCAGGCCATGTTGCCTCAACATTGGCTAAAAGCATTTGTGCATCATAATGAGCAAAAAAAAAAAAACAATATATAACCTCATAATTGATGGGGGAAAAAATCTCTATTACATAGACATAATTCCTTTATGTTACTGTTAATTTCAATAACTGAATTTTAGGAAAGCCTAACTGCATTTTAATGTTGGCCTATTCAGCTGAAAAATGTGAGAATTTGATCAATCTGTTTTGCATTCTAAAGGTTAATGTACTCATTCTGTATGGAAAATAAAACCTTTTTTTAATGTTTTTCTTTTTAAAAGTCCAAATAGTAATCTTTATTGTTTAATTTTTTGTTCACCTAGTCACTCTCCAAGGCTAGGGATTCAATCATTTGTTTTCTCTTACAGTTGTTACTGGTGAGCATGGCTGGTCCGTGACATGTGGTTCCTCCCAGATTTGTGCCCTAAATGGATCAACAGTGGAAATAAAATGCTCCTATACTTACCCAGAGAAAATGGGAGACAAACCAACTTTAGTAGAGACAACATTTTGGTTTTTAGAAGAAGAAAATGGAAAATATACGGATCTGAGAAATGTTTCCAAGTATTCAAAGCGTGTAAATTATCATTGCAAAAACTCGTACTGCATTATGAAGATCTCAAATCTGACAAAAAGTGATGAGGCTACATACAAGTTCAGGTTTACAACAAACCATGAAACTGGAAAATATACAGGTTTACCTGGAGTCTCTTTATCAGTCACAGGTAACCGTTACACTTCAAGTCACTCGGTTTTAAGTTTCTACATTGTAACTTACAAACAAAATGATTTGTTTTTCTCCACATAGATCCACAGGTTAAGGTGGTCGTATCACCCAATATCAGTCTAATATGTGATGACAACTGTCAGCTGCCGGAAAAATATTCCTACATCTGGTTCAAGAATAATCATAGACAAAAAGAAAGGACAAAGGAATTTGTCTCTCTCTCATTTAACTCTAAAGACAGTTATTATTGTGTTATTGAAAAAGGAGAAGAGAGTGTCCCATCTTCTGCAGTGTGTAAGTTAGCATCTTCATATTTGCTCAGTAGAGTCTAGAAATAGAAGTAGTTAAGACACATCTTTAAATAAGTTTAAAAATATATATATATTTCATCAAAAGATTCTTTATATTTTTATCATGTCATCTCCAGATGCTCCAAAGGATCCCCTGCTATCAGTGATCCCCTCGGAGGAAATCGTTGAAGGGAATTCAGTGACTTTGAACTGCAGCAGTGATGCCAACCCTAAAGCTAATTACACCTTATACAGACAACTTGGAGATC
>NW_015152014.1:26675-30578 GCF_000732505.1 Cyprinodon variegatus | reverse complement strand
TCTCTTTCTGCAACTTCTCATTCTTGCAAGACTTAAAAATAGAAAAACTCTCAGAGAACGCAGATCTCCGCAAAGCAGTAAATTATACCCCTTATTGGGATCAGCAGATTAAAAGGCATGGCTAACCTGTTCTGTGTTTTTCTCTGCAGTATAATACTTCTGCACCTTTTGAGTACCATGCTGAAGCTGTCAGTAGTCACTGCTGCCACCATCTAGTTTAGAGACGAACTGCTTGTTCCACCAAATGTTAAAGAATCCTTTAAAAAAATCCTGCATCAGGATTATGATGTGGATCTGTGCCAAAATGTAACTAATTGCTCCTTGGACTGATGTGCACCTTTGGTAAAAATGCGTTAAAGTCTTCATTAATTATAAAATGATCCTGTACGCAGACAGAGAAGCAGAAACATGACCCCCATGATGGAAGTAATAATCAGTGGTGACTGAATGGGGATCCTAAATTTCCTTTTTGTTAACTAAAACTGATTTTTTTTTTTATTCTCAATCCCTATGTCAAACTCACAAAAGAAAGTTTATACCAGGGATAAAAGGTTGTTGTTGTTTTTTTTTCAGTGCCTTATCTTTTGATTTTACAGATTCCCAACAAATAAAGGTCTGTTTGTCTTTTAGTTACCTGTCTGATCCAGTTTGAATGTATTTTGATTGTGGATTAAACAGTCAAGCAGGCTTATATCCTTTTATTTACTTGGAGACTGGTTCCATTTTTATTGAATTCTGTAATATGATGAGAAACACCCTTTATTCTTTAAAGTAACATTGCAATCTTTACTCACACAGACCGACCAAAGACCTGCAATGTGTCACTGAGTCCCCGGGGTAAAGTGGAGGAGGGTAAACCAGTGACTCTGACCTGTAGAAGTGATGCTAACCCAGCAGCTCAATACACCTTCTACAAGCATAATCATTCGCTTACTGTTGGATCTGGAGAGGTTTATCCGTTCCACTCTGTAAGCTCTGAGGACAGAGCAAACTACTTTTGCAAATGTGAGAACAAATATGGAAACCATACCTCTTCCCCTCTGTTTCTGGACATTCTCTGTAAGTTTACCTTGTAAGGACTTCATGCATTTATACCAGGGAATACTTAGATTTCATGCTTGCTTAATATCCACTTTTTATTTTCTCAGACGCTCCAAAGCTTCCTGTTGTTTCAGTCACTCCTGGGGAGATCATGGAGGGAAGCTTAGTGACTCTTACCTGCCTCAGTAATGCAAACCCAGCAGCTAGTTACAGGTGGTACAGGGAAAATGACAACAACCCTCTGAGTTTAAGAGAAAACCTCAACTTAAACAATGTCAACTCATCTGCATCTGGCCGGTATTACTGTAGCGCCTGGAACAACCTCGGAAAAAAGACATCTACAGTCAATATTGATGTGAAATGTGAGCAGTAGCACATAGAAAACGTCTTTTGTATATTAATTATTACATTCCGGTTTAAGTATAAAATAACAGTTAAACAAAAATATCGACCATTAAATAATCCGAATCACTAAATCAACATTTGCAATGCAATTCTGGAGAGGTCACTTGTAATAATAATAATAATAATATAAGGGTTTATAAAACTGGACATACTGTATGCAATAAAAACTACTTTTTTGTTTTGCAGATGCTCCCCGATCTCTGTCTGTTTCAATTATTCCTGCTGGCAAAACTACGAAGGGCAGCTCAGTGACTCTGACATGTAGCTGTGACGCTAACCCAGCAGCTCTTTACGTCTGGTACAAGGAGGGGCATGAATCAGATAAAACTTCAGGACAAAACTTCATTATTGAAAACATACAACAAGAACACAGTGGAGATTATCACTGTAAAGTCCAGAACAGCCTAGGATATCAGAACGCCACCATATCTGTGATTGTTGTTGCAGGTAAACCTCTTCAGATCTATTGTAATGTTTCTCATTTACATCTAAATGATATGTCTACCATGTAGTTAGTGAAGCCTGAGGTTAAACACGGTCTGAGGAGAACAGGCACTGATTCAAGTTATATCAGCATTTGCTGCAGACCGATTTAGCTATACCTAAATAGAACTGGTAAGGAAGTTTGTTTTGCTGAATCAACTTTAACTCTCAATCTGGTTTGATTGCATTTCTCCTTATTCAGGGCCATCAAAGCTAGCAGTCATTGGAACTATGGTTTTTATTTTTCTGATTGTCATATTTCTCATTGTCTTCTTCTTATTGAGGTAAGAGGATTTATTCTGATCTATAGTTTTTGCATTGAACAACAGCTTTTCTTGCTGGGAGAGTAGATGAGACTAAGGAATTCTTTTCTAACAACCAGGAAGCAAAGATCCTCGATGCCCTCTCCTAAACCTGGAGAAAGCCCCAACAACATTGAACAGGTGAGGTTCAATATCCTCTTCACTGAACTGCATTATGATAATGATGCAGATACAACTGTTAGTTTGTTGTTAATGGAGATAGGAGTGCTAGAGGGAAATGTAATAAAACTTTCCATTAAAAAATTCAATAAGCCTTAGCCTTTTGATCATCCATCATAGGGTGACACCATTTAATCTCAGTAAATATGTTTGTTATTAGACTACTTGCATAAATATCTCACAGTGTGTTAGTAACAAACCAAGCAATCAACATATAGGTACAAGCACATCAAAACTAATTCATTCATGCATTACCTAATGGTGAATAAAGGGGAATGATCAAGGAAGTGAAGCCAAGAAGCAGAGACAAAAAAAGGTGAATTCATGTGTTCAGTCAGTGTTAACAAACCAAAGCAAACCTGCTTTACTTGAGTCGCAACTGCCCCTATGATGGGCATTAAAGCTTTTTTTTTTAAAAGCTGTCTTAAACACTGATTTTCACTTAAGTTTCACGTTTGAGCGAAAATTTCTAAGATTATGAAATGCATTTGTTTCTGCAGTGCCAACACACTCAGTCAGAAATACAGGAAGATGTTCAATATGCCAGCCTACGTTTCTTGAGGAGGCAGAGAGATCCCATCTATGCAAATTTACAACCCGCTAAAACTGGCAGATCTAATGAGGAGGAGGATGAGAATCCAGATGTAGAGTATGCCACTGTGAAATTTGCCACTGCTAATTTTGGCCAGAGGTAAGTAGACCTAAAGATCACTGTCAGTTACACACCATAAGTACCTTTTTCATTAGATTCATCTTCTGTAAGATCTGTGCTACAGATTTCCCCAAGTAAAATGGAAGAATAGAACAATTTTAAACTATTTATGCAGGGTTTTTGTTTCTTTTGTCACTGTTGTTGTCTTTTCAGAACTGAAGACCAAGAACCTGGTGAGGATGCGGTTGCATTGTACAGTGCAATCAATAAAATCAAAAGACCAAAGCCGGACAATTAACATGCATGTTGAGCAGACATTGACTGATTGACTTTAATGATCTCAAAGTGGAGAAATGTAGTCGTTACAGCAGCTCAAATAGTCAAAAAGAGAAGAAGAAGGTGCCAAAGGAAGAAAACTATAGAGGTATTCTTCTAGATCAGGGGTCTAACCTCTAGCTCACGAGCTACCAGTAGCTCTTAACTACCTGAATAGTTCTTCAAAGGGTTTTAAAAAAGCATAGTCTATTTAGCATTACATTGCAGCAAACAAGTTTTAGTGTTTTATAGGAAAACTGAGTTCTGCTCACCAAATCAGTAGGTAAAGGTAAGAACTTTGAAAATCTCTTCTTTTTATAACAAAATGTGCTTCCGTTAGATGAATTTTACCAAACATCAGTAGCTCTCTGCCACTTTCCTTGTGTAAAAGTGGCTCTTAGGGCCGAAAAAGGTTGAAAACTGCTGCTCTGAATGTGTTACCAAGCCTTTCCTTTTGTATTTCATCACCTGAAGCATCATTAGGTTGAACCAAAATGTCAACATTTAGCTTCCCCCTATAAATGT
>NW_015152014.1:12390-26234 GCF_000732505.1 Cyprinodon variegatus | reverse complement strand
ATATTTAAAGACCAGTTATCTATCAAAAGGGAGACTGTCTGTGCTTTCATTCACTGATCAGTTATTTAACCAAATCTCTGCACAGCAGGCTCATGTTAAGTATAATAATAACACAACTGTTTAGAGAAAATGGAGTCTTTGAGGCCACATTAGTGGTCAGATAAAGGTCAGAGCTGAAGCAGATATATCAAACCAAATACTTGCAGATTTTAAAATGTTTTTTTTTTCTTTCTTTTTATTTATAATATTTTTGTACAAGCTATTTTATCTCAAAGAAGGTTTAAAATAAATATATTTTGATTGATTTATTTATTTTTTTAAAGCTACTGCTCTTAAACATTTAACCTGACTTCCTCATCCCATCCGGATGAAGCAGCATGTAAATAATCCTCACTGAGTTAAAGAATTTGGTATCACTGCTTTGTTCCCATGTGGCATTTCACCTTATGGACCAGTAACCTTGTTTGGTGATCTGTGAACATCATCATCATTCATCAGAAACTTTTAGCTGCATTTTCAATTGAGTTGCAATCGGTTTATTGTTTCTTTGAAGTTTTCTATTTATTTGTGGGTTCAAACATAGAGCAGAATTTTACTGTTGTGATTCACATCTGAAAGGGAAAAGTTGTTAAGCTGATGAAATATTCCCTTTAACCATCAAAGCGCATGTGCAAATTATTAGGATAAATCATTTTCATACTGTCAGACCAGCTAAGGCGTCATGCTACAGCTGCTGAAAAGTGTTTTGCGTTAACAATATTAGTTTTTAACCACTGTCCTGTTTGCAATGCAAATAAATGACTGTGAGGAAGTGTGCTGTAATTCCCAATGGGATTTGCCTGTCAGTTTAACATTTTATTTTGAGACGACTTTCTCTGCGGAAAAACTTTTACAAACCTGAGTTTACTGTCATTGAATCAAACCAGAGATATTAAAATCAGCTTTTAAATTTGTTGTTTTTTATTTATTTTTAATGTTCTACATTTGCACTACACACCAGCATTTAGTACTATTACAGACAGTCAATACATCTCTTCACTTTTAAGTACACATTGTTCTAAATTTAGCTTGACAGTTTTTTATATGGTTAATTATATTAACATTTACTACTTTCTAATAATAACTATAGCATCATATACTACAGTGAAGTAACTGATTAAGAAGTGTGATGTTTTGTGGTTGGGATCATTTGCTTTTCTCTCAATAGGACACCTGCAGTATATTCTCGTGGGACCGTTTATCACAGTTTATCATTGTTCCTCAGTCTAATCATATGTTATGGTGTGATAACTGTATGCTCTGCTTGGTAGACACAATTTCTTTCATCTTCTTTCCTCCCTCCAGAAATGCATATACAGAGTTACTCTATAATCAGACCTGTTGTATGGCTTCTGGTCAGATACAGCTACAACCTGCAGCCATTCACAGACAGATCATTTGCAGCATTATTGAGACTGTTGCATTTATCTTGCATGCTGGGGTTGCTGGAACACTCTGCATCTGAAGGCCAGCGCTCCACCCATGTGTCTTTCCCCAACATGTAGATAAACCTGGGCAAAAATACAAAAACACATTGAAAGGCAAAACTGGTTATTATCCATTATACATGTTAATCGATGTTACTTAAACCTGGTGTTCTTAATTTTATTTCTATTTACCACTCTAGAAGCAATTATAATTGAACATGTGATCATTTAGAGAACTGCTGATGAATCTGTATTGTGTTTGCATCTATATTTACAAACAGGAATGTGTTTAACAGCTGCTTAGAGCAAAGTGCATTTGAGGTTGGATTTCTACCATATATAACAACTCAACCCCCCCAAAAAATTTCACAAATCATATCGATGGTTTTAGTGTACCACATAGTGAAGGAATGTTCACTTTATTCAAAATATCTGGCTTATTTGGCTTGGCTCCATTTGAAGAGTCCGCCTCCATCACCCAGAGCATTTTATTTTAACCCCATCAAACACATATGAATTCCTTTGCACTGCTATGCTGTTCTGTACATAAAGCCCTACTTGTTAAGCATTTTCCCTTTTGCTATAATAAATACACAATTTAGAGGATTTGACTGTCTCCTCTCTGAAGGTACGTACCACTTCACTCACTGTTTTTAGAGATCTGTCTTCCTTTATCATATTATCATCTAGGTGTGTATATTTGTGTGATTCTTTGATATTCTTTTAGAAAGAACTTGAACGGATCATTGCTAAGGCCAATTTCCTTTACTACGTATATATGCTCCCAACTGGTAGAATTGTTAGGCAGCATGTGATTCATTTCCTCTGTTATGCTGATGATTCGCAGCTACAATCCAAATGAAACCAACCCATTACATAGACTGCAGAAAAATCTTACAGACATAAAAACCTGAATAACTAAACTTTCTAATTTTGAATGCTAAACAGAAGTTATGTCTTTGGACCAGAGTCTTTGAAAAGGAAGCTGATTAGCTTGATTAAATTGATCTCAGATAATAAAGTAATGCATCTTGGTGTTAATTTTGGGCAGGATTTAAATTCCATTTCAAATAGGTTTCAAGAGTTTCCTTCTTTTATTTCCAGAATATCTCAAAAATTAGAAATATTCTGTCCAGGGGTGATGCTGCGAAACTAGTCCATGCATTTGTTACTTCAAGGCTGGACTTTTGTAATTCTTTACTATCAGGAAGTCCACTAACTGTAGTTAAAAGCCTTCAGCTGATCCAAAATGCTGCAGCCAGAGTTCTGATGAAAATAGTTTTGAAAATATAGTGATTCCTAGAAGTTCTAAAAGTAGAATGGGAGGCAGATCTTTTAATAATAGGGTCCTCTCCTGTGGAACCAACTACCAGTTTTAGTCCGTGAGGCAGACACCCTGTCTACTTTTTGATAAAGCTTACAGTTAGAGTGATTAAGGTTAACCAGTGATTTCTTTATAGTTATATGCTGCTATAGGCCTAGACTTCTGGAGGACATAGGGACCCCTTTTCATCATTCAACTTCATTCTATCTCTTTTCTCCCATTGTGCAGAATTTGTTAGTTCAATCTCTAACGTTATGCTCTCTGCTTATCTCATAGTAGCTTCACATTGTCTGTTCCTGTTTGGCTGTGATACCATCCAGGAGAGAAATATAAGCTGTGCTGCTGACATCAACACCTTTGTTTATAAGATGTTTGAGCTTGGTCTGTTTTTCAGTGTAGTCTTGTTTCTCTGACTGTGACTCACTGTGCTTTCATTCATCCTCTGACATGGGAGCTGGCTCAGAGCTCATCTGCCTGGCTGTGTTTTTCATAGTTAGGGCCGCCTGTACAGTTGGTTAACAGTTGCCTTTTGTATCTCTGTTTTTTTCTGTTTGTCTGCTTCTCTCTCCTTGAACCACAGTTGGCCTTGGCAGATGGCCACTCACACCGAGCCTGGTTCCACTTGAGGTTTCCTCCAGTTAAAACACAGTTTTTCCTCTTCACTGTCACTACAAGCATGCTTGGTGTGAGGGATTGCCTTCGAATCAGAGTCAATGCAATCAACTGGTTTTCCTTAGATATAAAACTCTGAACTAATGTGACTGTGTGATCTGGTTGAATTGTCTCTGTAGAGTGCCTTAAGATGAAAGGTGCTGTGAATTGGTGCTATATGACTAAACTGAACTGAATTGAATTGGCTACATGCTTGCTTATTAAAATACAGTCACAACACTGACCAGGAGGCCTGCTCTACTTAATTTAGCACTTGAACCAGTTTTGTAGAAAAAAAGGGGGAAAAAACATAAGAATTGAACACACAACTTTTTCTGAAGGGCTAGTAGGAATGAATATAGAGTTAGAATCCAGAGTTATTAGTATTAACAACATCATACTTGCTCACCTGTTGTTATCAGGGTCAGTGGTCCACTGGTCCTCTTTACTGTAGGACCCATAATGAGATACTGGGAGCCTTGTTTCAGGTTGAGTCTTTCTCTGCAGCCACCATGAGACATAAAAATCCTCTTCTGACCAACTTCAACCCCAGATTCTACACCTGAATTGCAGGTATATATATATAAAAAACATTAACAATTTAACAATAGTGTCTCTGAAAAGTATACACAAAAAAGACAGACTTATGTGACATAGAAATCTTCAAATAAAACTAAAAAAATCAAAGATTTTACAATTTCAATTTAAAAAATCCCATGTTATTCAACTGAAAGAAAAACAACCCTGTGATTTAAGGTAAATAAACATTTAAATACATAGGACATTTTTGTTAGATGTAGTTTAAAAAGACATAATTTCTGCTAAGTAACCATGATTGTACACACAAACCTTTCATAACTACTTTTAGGAGATAAAAATACACAATTTTTAAACCACAGCCAGATTCTGGTTGCCAGATTCTGTGACATAACCCCCGGAAGCTTAATTTTCTTTTCACTCATGGATGTATCTCTGTTGTTATCAAATTCAACTATTTGTTTTCGATTGGTTTTCTTATTTTTTCAACTGCATCTTTCTTCATGGATAAAACCTTTTGATTGTGGCAGCCAGTTAAAGTGTTCTGCTATACTGCATAATGAATGCATTGCAGTATAACTTCCTAATTAGTCTTTATTAGTCCTTATTAGCCTTCTAGTAAATATTTTAACAATTCTTAAAATAACTAGTTAAATTTCAGAGAAAAGTTTTTAATTGTCAGAATAAGGTATCTTCCGCAAGTTTGAAATTGTTGGGATCTGGAGCTGTTCCACCTTTCTCCAGCAGAGTGCGCCGTGGATCCTCCTGAGCTGAGCCTCCAACACACCTGAGGCACATCTCATCATCAGAGCATCCTCTCCCTTATAACCAGCCTTCAGACCTTGCCTCAACGCCGCAGTGTTGATCCAGTTTGATTAGCACCTGAGCCTAGAATCACCTGAGAATCTTTGTTGTCTCTGTCTTAGATTGGATTCTAATTCCTCCTTGTTTCTGCTTTCAGGAATCCTGTTCTCCTTGTAAGCTCTGGATGAGCTTAACCTGCCAAGCCTGCCCTCTGAGCCAAACCTGAAGACTCTTCTCTGGATTCCCATGCTGCTCTGGACTAAGAGCTGGAAACCCAAAACCAAGGTCTGCCCTCAAGTTAGAAGTAAGATGCTGAAGCGGTTATTGGACTCTGCTGAACTAAAACAGTCTCTGGACCCAACAGTTCCTCTCTCAAAGCCAAACCCAGACTCCTCAAGGTATCAATCAGAAACTCTCAAACTCATACTCTTCTGCTCCCAAGCTAACTGAACTGTCATCCTCACAGGCTCCAGTGAACCTGCCCCCTGGCCTGAACCAGTTCCAGTGTTTATTCCATGTGCTTGTATTCAATAAACATTGTTAAACTTTTCATCTGTTTCCGTGGTGTTCTGCATACTGGGCTTTTCTGAAACCCATCATGACAGAAATAACATTAAACCTTAAATAGAAAAAAAGCAGCAGTCTAAATATGTGAGTATTTATATGCTGAATATATATTTTAAAGTCTGAATGTGTGAGATGGTGTGTTCAGTTACCACTGGATTCTTCTATATCAACGCTGAGCTCAAAGTGGCTGCAGGGTGTTTTCTCTTCAACTTCATGTAGCTGGTTGTAATGAGTCACAACCCAAATAGAAAACATTAGAAACTAAAATAACATTTAAAAAATATTTTCTCATAAATATGTTTTTAATTCAAAACATATGGGTACAACATAAAGTGTTTTTTTTTTGTTTTTTTTTTTTGTTTTTTTTAATGCCGCAAAACAAAATAGTCAGTTCACTCCATAGTGGATTTTATAAACAGGTGCATCTCCCAAAGTATCTCTGCAGTTTATATTTTTCTACCACCTTTTCCCCTGTCTGCCTCATTCTGTGTGCTCGACCAATTGCAACCTAAGCAGTGATCTTCATGCCCCTGCAGTCTATGAATTACAATTTCTTTATTAAAAACTATTAGTCTTATTGTATTATACCTGTGTTGATTACCAGTGTTTTAAAATCAATTAAGTCTTACCGTTTTATGTAATGTTTGTGTTTTCTTAAAACTGACTGTGGAGATTTTCATTAGTATTTACAAACATAAACAGTAATAAATGCACCGTTTCATCCTTTTGGCGCTTTCTCTGTCTCTATTGAGCCAATGTGACAAGTGAATTTCTCCACTGCGAGATCAATAAAGTCAACCAATCAATCAATGTAATGAAACTGTTTAACATTTGGGGTTTCCCTCTAATCTATGACCTTAAATTTACGTTTAGGGTTCTAGATCATTGAGATACACCATAAAACGAGAGGCTTATTCTTTATATTTCTTTTTAAGACAATAAAAAGATATAGAGAATAGAAATACATCTTGAAATCAGCTCATTATTGGAAATGACTGAGTTTGAAGTTTGCCTATTCACTACAATAAGACAATCTAAAATCACTTAAAAAAAATAGAAAATAAGATTCAAAGGTTGTGATTTAAATGTTTCATACTTTATCTGAGGAGCTTTCTCACTTTAAAACTCATGAATGATGAGTTAGAAGCTTAAAAACTGTAGACAAATGGCAGATTAAAATTTCCACAGTATATTTGTTTTAGTCTTGGGTTTATATACCGCTTCCTCAATTATACACCATGTGACAGCTACCCTGAAGGAATTTTACTTTTGAAGTATATTAAACTGTCAAGCATCTTCAGAGAAAAATATTAGCAAGACAAAGAGAAAAATAAAATAATAGAGGAACACTAATCAAAAACATTTAAAGCGACTCACTAGAACAAAGTAACAAGATTAGATGAATATGAAAGCAATAGACATCATAAAACCACTTAACTTGGCTCCTTTTACACCCTTAAAATCTACAATGTTGACCATATCAGAAACAGAAGAATTGAGATTATCCAAATAAAAACATGAAAAATATCAGATGTTAGAATGTCATTTATTTTGACTGATTAACAATTTCTAATGTCTAATCACAATTTCTATGGTACAGAGCAGTGACACACACATACACAAACAAAAAGGATGTTGTTATGTTTCAATGGAGCTTTTAAATGATTCAGCAGAGACACATTTTATGGACTTTCTTTTTTTATTTCTCAGACGACAGAGTCAGGTTTGAGGAAGGTCTTATTAAAGGTAGCCCAAAACACAATTCCTCCCCCATCTTATAAAAAGGCTGAGCAAATGGCCAATTTTTGATTTTCCTGGAAAGAAGCTTTACCTTATCTTCTAATTAACAGACAAAAGAAACTGTTGTATTGCGGTTTAGTTTACCAACTAATTGAACACATTACTATTCTCTATTTTCTTGCATTGCATCAAACTTCTTTAAACTTCCTTTATCAGAAATATCTGATTAGTTATGTCACTGGGTGGTCAAATTTTGATTGACCTTTTGGAGACAATTGATAAGTAAAAAGGAAACTTCTTACATTAGGTATGTAAGATAAAAAGGTGGTAAATACCATGGGCATTTATTATCTGTGTGAAATGTGTGGCTGTGATGAAGGTGATCTACAAAGTCTGCTTGCACAAATGATAAGACCTGCAAAAGGATAAGTCCCACCCAATAAATAAGCAAATATTGTGTGTTACTGGCAGTTGTAGAGTAGCTGCAAATAAAGATGAGGTTCTAAGTAGGTAATAACGCTAATAATTATTATTAAAAATTTATAATACTAAATATTATTTATAGGGCATTTCACATAGCTAGCCTATGTCAAAGTGCGATGAAAAAAGTTTAAAACAAAATTATGAAAATAAAGTTAAAGGAAAAGTCTGAACAGAAAGAAATGATCAATGGGTCATTATCTATACCTAAAACTAATACTTTTGTGGTGATTTGATTAATCTAGTGTTAATCAGTAAAAAAATAAAAACAATCATTTTTGTGCAATCACTGATTTCGGGACCGGCCATTTTTGCCCAAGTGTACACGTCACTCCTGACATCTTCCGTCAGTGACGTCATGGTGCGATAAGCCTGGCACCATTTGTGATCGTGCCTTTGTGGCAGAGGCACCGAGACTCTGGAATAACTTGCCTTGGCATGTTAGATCAGCAGGCTCCTTTGAGGTTTTTAAATCCTTTTTAAAATCACATTTCTTCTCCCTGGCTTTTAATCATGTCTAAGTGGACATTTGGCAAAATTTTATTTTAAATTTTATTTTATTCTAAAATGTATTTTAATTGAAACATTTATCTTATTCTATTTTTATGTGTTTATGTATTTTAGCCTTAGCTTTGATCTTATGTTCCTTAACTGTGATTCCTGTACAGCACTTTGGTCAACCCCGGTTGTTTTAAATGTGCTTTATAAATAAAGTTTGAGTTGAGTTGAAAAAAAAACCCTCTTGTCACGAATAAGAAGTGTGCACTTTCAGGTCCTCCATTTCTCTTTACAGGCTCTCTGATGGATGTTCTCTGATTTATGCTAATATTTCATTCTATTTTTCAAACATGCCACAGCAGTTAAGTTCAGTTATTTTTATTGCTTTGGTTTAATAATATAATGAATGTCATCCTACATTACTTATTAAAGATAAACGATTTTCTGCTTATGTTATTATTATACTCCTGTTATTTTCAAAGTGGCAAATATGTCTGAATGCTTACAGAATTTCTCCCCATCATCTGTTATTTTACTACTGCCTCATTTGAGTCCACAATCACCACATTTTTTATTTCTTAGATTAAAGATTGCTTTGCATTAGATAAACCACCCATAGAGTTTTGTGATTTGTGTGATTAGAATATAATTGCATGTTGATAAAGGAAGACATGGAAAAAAAGGTTTGGACAGGCTGCTTGCTCAACTGTATTCAGGACAGATGTGAAGGATTGGTTAAAAGTATAACAGACAGAGTTTTATTTGGCATGAAGATTGACCTGAACTAAAGGTAAGCTTTTATGTTATATCTACAAAATGCTGAAAGATTTCTGATTGTTACAATTCTTATGGATTTAGCTTCATTTCACAAATCCAGTTAACCTTAGAAGAACAACTTTCATCATTCCAGCTTCTTTCGATTTCAAAACTCTTTATATCAGCACAGTTTTCTCCAGTTTTTCCATTTGGCTCATTTTCACTCCAGTAGCTGAAATAGAAAGAAAATATTCAGAATTAATTTAGAGAAAACTTGTAATAAAAGTGCAGATAAGTTGAAAGATTTATCTAAAATGTATTTAAATTATTCTTACTTTGTGTTCATTGGAGTCCCATCCACCCATTTCCATCGTCCCTCTTCCTCTGAGTCAGTCAGCCCGATCCACATATACTTCTTAAAACCGTTTGCAAAACCCTAAAAAACATAGATTGAAACTTACATCAACCAACAAATTGAATCCTGTTATTAAAATATTTGTCTCCATAACATCTGCTTATATCTACTATCATACCTCTAATTCTCATTACAGCTGTTAAATATCTGTCAAAAAGGGATATATGTTAATGCGATCACACACCTGCTCTTCTTTGCTGTTGATGATCATCAGGTCTGTACCTAGTGAACGACAGTGATCTCTACTTTCCTGCCAGGTCTTTGTTGTAGACGACATGTAGTATGCACTTTGTCCGAAAAGTATCCACCCTGGTTGAGCTTATTTGAAAAAAGAAACATAAAAACTTAATATTATTTGACGATGTGCTAAAAACCTTCTTCATTATTTGCACAAGGTGGGAAGAAGAATAAATGAGCATGCAATCTACAGTAGGTTAAATAGGCAGAATCAACCCAAAAGTACAGGAGCAGATGCATTTGTTTTCCAATTCGGGGATGTTGCCTAATTTGGTTTAAGATTATTTAATCTGACATGTACACTATGTTACCTGAAGGTAAGAGTGTAGGCTTTCTGTAAAGAAGTGAATCTCTGAGTACCTGGAACCAAGCACCTGTAGTTATTTGTGAGAGTGCACTTGTGCATGTAGAGTTTATCCATAGAAAAAATGCTCAATAGTGGTTGTGGAGAGCCGAAGAGGCGCCCCCCCAGAGCACTGAGTCCAGCGCCGGGAGACCCAAAGCCCCAGACACCCAAGGGGACCCCAAGAGCAAAGGCACCAAGGAGGGGACAGCCCAGGAAATCAGACCAGCACCAAGGGAGGAGGAGAGAAAGCCCCCAGCCACCGCAATGTTGGTGCCCCGGGGAGCCGTGGGGACGAGTCGGTGGGCTCCACTGGCAGCCAGCCACCCCGAAGTGGGCCCTAGGGGCACCCGACCCCCAGGCAGGAGCCCCAGCCAGGCCCCGGCCGGCTGGGCCCCGTGGAGAGGCCGCCAGGAATGAGCCAGCAGCCACCCGGGCATCCACCCCCAAACCCCGAGCACCACCAGTGCACCGGCGAGTCCCGACGCCAGCCAGCGGATGGAGAGCAGGGCGGGGGGAATGGGCTCCGGACTTGGCGGAGACTTGAGATGTGCTTGGGAGAGGAAGCAGTTCAGACCCCAACATGGGAGATAACACTCACATCCAATAAAGCCAAGACCAAAGACACAGCGGCACTGGTGGTTGGTCCCGGGATTATCAGATGACCCAATAAGTGAACCTAGAATCCAGATGGGGGGGAGGGGAGCGGCGACACCACCACACCAGCCCATCTCATTCCTGCTTTGAGCCTGGCCCCCCACCCCGCACCCGGACCAGACTACCCCAAGCAAAAGCTCCCCCCGGGATCGGGGCCCACCCATCCCTACACAGGCCACGCAACCAGAGCCCCCCCCAACTACTTCAACCAGCCACTACACGCCCCTCCATACAACCTTCTTTGGAGAGAGCATAAGTGACAGCCCCGTCACTGGCGGGCCACCTAGGCCACGCAGCCGCCCCCCACCAAGACCACGGACCAGGCGGCTCGCTCTTCCTCCAGGCCTCCGGGTGGCAGCCGAGGAACAGGGGTGTGAGAAGACCCCGATCCTCCCTACGCCTGCTCAAATGTGGTGTTGTTGTGTGTTGCTCTCAGATGTAATTAAAACTGGGAGTACCAAAAGGGGGTGTCCAGCACAGTCCATCCACCCTCCAGGAGATAGGCGGTGCCAGTACACCCCCCCATTTGACAATCCAGAACCCTCAGTGTCTAAAAGCAAGAGGGGATGGGGGGATAAGCCCCCCACCCCCCACCCGGCACCATTGACCCCCACCCCCCCAAAAAAAGCCCTACATAGATGTGTGTTGTGAAAATGTTGTAGATGGAAGTGGACGTCAACAGAAGGTGGGGCCCTCCAGTAACAATCCCCTCCCCAAAACCCTACATGTGTGGCAGTGTGATAGAGCAGACACAGGGAGGATTTTGGGGATGGGGAGCTAAGGACTGAGGTGCTTACTGCACTCCCAGGGAGCCAGCTCCCCCGCTGACTCCAATAGGCACCCCCGTTCCACGAGAGCCCCACCGGAGGGGGGGGGCCCACCAGCCTCACCACCATAGCCCAGGGGCCAGGGACCGGCAGCAGCACCCACCAGCCAGCCGGCCGCAGGGCCAACCCTCCCCCATCCTGCTTTAAGCATTTTACCGACGACAGCTTTCAAAATCTTGGACAATTCAAAGCAGGATTTGCTAAACTTCTTTTAATGAAATGAGGGGCCTTTCTGACCATAAGGCCATCACAACCTTAAGTTGTAAGTTTTATTTTTTCGCTAATCTGTTGATAGCAACGCTAGCATAATATAGTGACCAGATTTGAGTTTCTGAAAAGGAGGACATTTTTTTTTTATTTTTGGGGGGGCTGCTGGGCCGCTGACTGGACCGGACCGGGCATTCAAACCGAGCCATCAGCTCCGGGGACAGTGAGCCAGCCGGGGTCGAAGCAACCAAAACCTTTCTTTTGCTTGAAGCACACCGGTGTCTAGTCGGGTTCAGTTGGTCCATTGTGGTACGCCAAGGCCTCTGTCCTGTTGTCAGATCTTCGTTTCTGCTTGTCTTATGTTCTGGATTCCTGGTTCTAACTTGTCTTCTGTGTTCCTCAGTTCGTTGTGCTCTGGATTACTCAGCTGTCTGTCTCCATGCTCTGTGGACTGGTTCCTGAAACCCTGATGCTCAGATTCTGCTCTGGCATTCCCCTCAAGCCCCCTCGGTGCTACCGAGTCGGACAAGAGAACCCCCTTGCTGGATTCATGCTGGTTCCTTTAGCTGCACCTCAAACCTGCCTCTGCAGCGGTGTTGCTCGGACTCCCATCCATGTTCCAGCCGCTAGCCCACCTGTCGCTCAGCCATCTCTTCCCATTGGAAGGCAGTGAGTCGCAGAGAGATAATCCATACCTTGGGTGCTCCTCACTGCCTTCAGGTCATGTAGTGAGCCTTTCCTGCCTGTTAGAAGCCTAAATAAACATCTTTAACTGCTCCTTGTCCTCCGACTGTGTCTGCAAATGGGCCAATTACCTTAAAACCATGACAGAAGTACACACAGGCCAAACGGACCAAGCAGACAGTTTTGGTGGGCAGCTTGTTGCCCGACAGGAGCAGTTACTTTCACTAGGCTTAGCGGTTAACGCAGTACAAGAACAGATACAGGCTTTTAGGGAGACAACAACCTCAATTCGTGGCAGTGGCAGCGTTGCGGCAGTTCCGGTGGCACGTTGACTCGTTGTGGCTGGTTGTGACAGTTCTGGTGGCAGTTCCGGTGGCACGTTGACTCGTGGCTGGTTGTGATAGTTCCGGTGGCATTTCCGGTGGCTTGTTGGCCTGACACGGCTTTAGTACTAGCTGGCACTGCGTATTACTGGCTGCAGCCACTAACTTATTTTTTCATTGAGTTTTTTTACTTAATTTTGTCTTGCAGTTTTTCTGCAAATGACTTGTTTATAGTACCTCTAAGTAGATTTCTTTTTTTCAATTAGTTATTTACTTTTTTTTGTATTTTTCTTGCCATTTTTCTGCAAATGGCTTATTTAAAGTACCTCTAAGTAGATATTTTTTTTTGTTTGTTTGTTTTTTAAAATTGTGATGTTATTGCTTAATAAACTGGATTAAAACTTTTATAAAGTCACAATTACTTGATGGAACGAAGTAGTTCATCTGCCAATAAGTGGCCTCCATAGTGGACTGCCATAGTGGCAGCAGTGACTAGGCATCCAGCTGCCACTATAGTCTGTGCGTGCACTGCTGTCACTATGGTGGCAGCATAGTCGCAGCTACCACTATGGTGGCAGCATAGTCGCAGCTGCCACTATGGTGGCAGCATAGTGGCCATTGCCACTATGGTGGCAGTCTCTACTGGCAGCGGCCACTGTGCTGCCACCATAGTGGTGACAGTCACCTCAAGTATCCTGTGGAACGATGTCATTTCCCAGTGTCCTCTGACACCATCATGGCCAGGTGCTTTCAGAATGGCAATGTATGTCATATTAACTAAGAATTTTGTGTAACACAACAGCAGTGTGTGTAATACCTCTTTCCTTACAGCATTGAATACATAAAACCACTATCTAGGCCATTGCTTCCAAAGTAAATCCAGTCACTTCATTAAAGGTTTACCACATGTTAATAAGCAAAAACGTCAAGGTTTTAAACATGTATTTTAGTTAAGTCTAATACTCACCAGCGTTTATTCTGGTCAAATTGTCTCTCTCTTCAATCATGGTATTCTGCCTTGAAACTGTAATTTTAATGAAAAGCTTGAGATTGTTTTTCAGTGGCCCTGAGTTTATATTAATAAATACATTTATGGCAAAACTTTTGGCATCCGCAATATATAATTTGGCCCTTCATTCACAATTTATTGTCATACTAACCTAAATCATCCAGCTTCCCCTTGAGCTCATTTCTATCTTCTGTCAAGTTTTTACTTCTGGCTACGATTTCTATAATATAAAGAAAGAAACAAAACAAAACAGAATTCACTTAGGATTTAACAGGTGGTTGGTTGCAGATGGAAAAAAACAATAAGTGAAAACATTTGT
>NW_015152014.1:3614-11045 GCF_000732505.1 Cyprinodon variegatus | reverse complement strand
CATTTATTTTTCATATTGCACCAGTACAGTTAATGAGCAACCTGTACTTGTGTGCTTGTTTGTTCTGTCTAAAATGTTTATTTTGGAATAAAGAGTTTAATATAAAAAATATTTTTTGTCCGATTCATCGATGAATCGAAAAAATAATCGGCCGATTCATCGATTTTTAAAATAATCGTTAGTTGCAGCCCTAGTTCTGATAAGCTGTTTTCTCTCTTCAGTCAGGGCTTTCTGATTGCCTTGAATAGCTGGATCAAAATATATATCCAATGGGTCTCTACATCTTTAGGTTCAACATTGTATATTGGTGCTGGTTTGCAATTAGCTTCACAAGTTTTGAGCGTTATAAAAACTTAGAGCAGGGATCTTCAACGTTTTCCAGGCTAAGGACCCCCAAACTGATGGCGAGATGGAGCGGGGACCCCCTAATTTTATATATTGTATGAAATTGTGTTATATCAAACTGGTTCTATAGTAACTCCATTACAGATGGAGTCATGTAATGGAACTAATTTTGCCTTGGGATTATTAAAGTATTTCTGATTCCTGGTTGATGGGACAGGTGTTGTGAATGAAACAGTGCCCAGCTTGAAAGAGCTCCTGTGGGTCGCTGAATGTGTGCATTGATGACTGAAAGACATCTTCTGCCTCTATTTATCTGTTTACTACTGTGTGTTGAATTCATGTTAATGTGTATTTGAAGATATTTCAATTAGTGGAAAAAATTGCAGGGGGAATATATAAAAAAAAGGTTTAGGTTACAGCTATCCTATACCTGTTTGACCTTTTTTCTCTGGTTCATTTGGCATTTATGATGAAGACTATCTAAAAATATAAGTCATGTTTTTAGATATTTTATGCGTCAAATCTTTATATTCTTTCTCTGACTTTTTGAAGAACTAAACAAATCTAGAGTCTATGTTTCTGTTCTTACTATTAAAGTTATTGGAACAACAATAACAAAACATTTTTATATAATCTTCTAACTTCCACTCTTTTTTCAGATATTTGACTTATTTTTACTCAGAAACGCAGATCTGCATTGATGACTGAAAGACATCTTCTGCCTCCATTTATCTGTTTACTACAGTGTGTTGAATTCGTGTTAATGTGGATTTAAAGACATTTCAATTAGTGGAAAATATTGCAGGGGGGAATATCATTCTAATTAACCAAAACTTCGCGACCCCCATGCAGTACCTCTGCGGACCCCCTAGGGGTCGCGGACCCCCTGTTGAAGACCTCTGACTTAGAGGAAAGCATACGCTGGTGAAGTTCTTCAACTTGTCGTCTTTTACCCAGTCTTCCATATGAAGCTCTATCTGCTAATATCTGCTCTATCTAAAATCTGTTTTAAATAAAATAATATGCATGCCCCTTTTATCAGATGTTTTTCTTCCCCCTGGCTCTGAAAACAACAATTATAGAAATGTCTAAAAAGATAAACTTGGACAGAACTATAGGCCCATCTCAAACCTCCCTTTATCTGTAGGGTTATTGAAAGAGCTGTGTTTCACAGCATTCAACACGGTCAATAACTCAATTTTATTAGAGTGATTGAAAAACTCTGTTGGCCTTTCTGATATAGCACTGAATTGTTTTAAATCTTAACTAATGTGATGAATGTGAGGGACCTATTGTGACAGTGGGTAATTTTACATCAGAGACCACAGAAATCACATGTGGCTTTCCCTGAGGGTTCATCTTAGGAGCCATTTTATTCAATATCTAAATGCTTCTCCTAACTAAGATCTTAATAAAGAATATAAGTAACCATAACTATGGGGAAGACACACACCTATACATCACAATGCCAACTGGTGATTATAACCAATTAAAGCTCTGGGTAAATACATAAATGAAACAAATGCAGGGATATGTCTGTTTTTTGTCTTTCAACTGATTTAACCAAGGTATTATTTTTAGATCAAAAAAGAGAATTCAAAAGTTAGCACAGAGCTTTGGTTGAAAATGTTAGAAACCACCAACCAGGCTTGAAATCTGGGTGGACACAGAAAGAGTAACAAAGTTGACCTTCTATCGCCTAAAGGATGTCTCTAGTATTAAAGGACTAATGGCATAGCAGGACCTTTAAAAACAATTTCATCATTCATCTTCAGTAGATACGGCGGTGTCTTCCCAGGTCTGAATAAACAGTCAATTAGACAGTTAAAGTAGATCCAGAATGCTGCTGCCCACATCCTCACAAAAACTAAGAAAGTGGAGAACATTCCGCAAGTTCTAAAAGGGTTACACACGCTCCCTGTCTTTCAGAGTCTAGATTTTAAATTAGTCTGTTTGGCAACTACCGGTAATAATAAAGATGGCGCTTGCACCAAGCAGTGGTTCAATGGGGAAGGGATCATCTGTCTGAACTGTAAGTTTACTGAATTCACTATAAAGTCCCTGCTCTATATAGTGATTGATGGATTTAGGGGTTAGGGCGGGCGTGTGGGTACAGTAACCTTGTATGAGCTATGAGAACAGCCACTTTTAAACAGAGCGTGCCCGAAGAGAAATGGGCTCCTGCATGCACTCGCATGCGCATCTTTTTTCAAGTGGAGATGGCTGGTCTTTTTTAAAAAATCAAGAAAATCCTCCACAATACCTTTAAATCCCAGTATGGCCTAGTACAGAATACTTTAAAGACTTGCTGTCAGGGTATCAACCACCCAGACCTCTAAACTGTAGTCTGCTTCACCTATCTGAAACCAGAACCAAACATAGAGAAGCAGCACGTAGCTCTTAGACAGCACAAATCTGGAATAGGCTCCCTCAAACCGCTGACTTTGCATTATCTGCAAATATTTTATTCTGCTGTTCTTACTTAGTCAGTTATGCAACACATAAATTGAATGTCCCCTGTCACATACTCTGCCTAAAAGCACAAATATATATATATATATATATATATATATATTTATCTTCCAATAAAACAAAACATGCCCAGTGGTCTTCCTGTGTGTTTACTTATGGTTTCTGTCATTTATCATTGGAAGTCAACATTTTAAATTTCCAAGTAAAACAATTCCATGGAATATTGCCTGAAAATTATAAACTAGATACTCAGTATAGATGGCAGCCAGCTGTCACATTCAAAATGGATGCTACCTGCATCAATAGCAGGTAAAGGAATTAGAGGCAGGGTGAAGAAATGAGACTCGACTGGTGCTTCAGGCATAAAACAGCCACCAGCCGAGCCGGCAGAGGCCTATGCAGAAAACACGGACGGGCTGTGTTCAATGCACTGTGCTGTTGGTGCTTCAACACTGTTTATTACATGATAGTTTACTACAAGATTGCCATGCAAATCTCACATGAAAACAAGCTCTATTTCAAGCCAGTCTTTTACTTCTACTAGTGAAAGAACTGCAACTTTCTCTGCCAAACCTCTTGGGGAATAAAAATAGCGTCAATTGATGTCAAATCCATAGGACGGTAGCATTGTCTTGCATGTATGCTGCAGTTATTGTTTAGGGCCAACAGTGCAATAATTTAGAGGATTATGTGTTTTAGTGCTATGTTTATGCACAGAATACCTCATAAAACAGTACAACAGTGTACTGTAAGAGTTCCAGTTTCAATGTAAAACTTTGACTTGAAAGTAAAAAATTCGACATTTAAAAGTCAAATTGGACACACCATGAGCTCCCTCTTCAGAGAATCCTACATATTATGTAGGATGTTATGTATTCCAAGAGTTACTCCTCTTGTCATTGTCTCCTTTCTATCTCTTCTTTCTTTCATCTTTTGTCTTTTTTTTCTTTTCTATTATTCTATTATTTCTATTCTTTTTCTGTTTTTCTGCTCCATTTACATTGCAGTGTCCATATAAACTTCAAAACTCCCCTACTTATAAATGTTTAAATTATATAAGTAATACATGTTGAGCTTCCCTAATAGTGCATTTATTTTTTCGCTTCATATAAGTTTCATGTTATAAATAGATGTCTGTTCGGTAATGGAAACATATTTATGTATAATTAAGGACAAATTCAAACTTTTCTAATTGCAATTTAGTTGTAATGTTTACCAAAATTAGGCATCTTCATTTAGCTTTTCTATAACCATTCTTGCTTTTTTGATATGATGCTGCTGTTTTATACCATAAAGAAATATTGCTAACATCAACACCACCAACTATCATAATGATAATGATAATAATAATAATAATAATAATAACAACAACAACAACAATAATAATAATGTATGCATGCATGTATTCATGCGTTTTGTATGTGATGCAATGACTGCAAAGTTACTCATTACCAATCCCACCAAACACAGCAGGGTAAAAAATTTTCAGTTAAGCATATTTATGAAATATTGTGACCGTCAACACGGTCACACATATGAAACTTTCATTTTCTTTTCTGAACCCCCCCCCCCACACACACACACACACACACAAACACACATAATTTGTGTTTTTTTTGGTTTACACACCCTATATTGCCAGATGTATTTTATTGTCTGCCTTCACACAGGACTGGAATTGGGCATGTACAGTATGTGTATGTATGTGTGTAAAAATTACTTACGGTGAGCAAGATAAATGATAACAGTGAGCTGAACTACAGCTAAAAGTCCAAGGATAACCGTAGACGCTCTGTATCGTCGGAATCCTGTGTAAACACAAGTGGAGTGACAGAAATCATATGTTAAACGTATTAAATGTAACCAAAAAAAAAAACACTTTAAGGGTGCTAATTTAGGAAAAAAAAAAAGAATCTAAATCCATGTTTTGCTGAAACATCTTGATGGATTTATACTCGTTAACATAATAAAAAATAACACAATTTATTTATTATATTAATGAGTATAAATCACTTTAATTTAACTTTTTGTTGCCAGGAAAAATTGTTTGAGGTGGCTCATAATATTGTTTCACATCAGTTAAGAAAAATTATATTCATCATAAAAGCTAAACTCAATCAAATTTAATTACTCCTTAAAAGAAATATAGCGAAATGTTACAGGTATACATACAAAAGTCAGCTCTATGACAACAGGAGAAATTAGAAAAAAGCTTTGTGCACTGCTCTGTGTCTAAGCCATTTTATAAACTCAATTTAGATGTATTTTGTAGACTATAAGGGTATTTTAGGAAGATATCTTTCATATATGTCTTAGCTTTTAAAAAAACAAATACCTGCATATTGATGAAGATTGTTCGGTAACAAGTATGGAGTATGAATCACCTGAATGATCTTGTGAAATCAGTTAAGCAAAAACATGTTCTTAATAAAAAAAAAAACAGATTTTTCTTTCTGATGAAGTTTTTAATTTTAATTAAAAAAATTCTTACATACGTTTGTTATAAGATATTGTAAAGAAAAGTTAACGGAGCTGAAAATACATCATCACCTTTTTATACTGACATTAACGCGTAAGCAAATTAGTGTCTTACCAGATGCAGGAGAAGAGGCATTGCTGTCTTTTTCTAAACTGCCCTTCAGGTTATCCTCAATGGAAACAGGAACAGTACTGATATTATTATAAACTGCAGACATTTCACATTGGTCCTCATGAAAAAACATTTCTGCCTTTGAAACAGCAGCGCAACGATGTAAACTTATGAACCCTTATCAGCTTTAACTAGTGGTTTCTTTTCATCCTAAGTAAAAAATAAAAGCTTTTTTTTTATGTTTTTTTCCCAACACATGCAGTAGAGTTGTAAGTTATTTGGATCAAATAAACTGCTGGGAAATAGGTAATCCGTCCCCTTTATATAGCAAAACGTTTTTCATTTTGTTTTACATAAAGATCTCTGATTTGGGTTTCAGGTCAGGATCTGTCTTACATATACTCTTTTTTGGAAACTTCAGATGAGATCTGAATAATTTCTGAGCCATTTTTAGATTATATGTGGATTTCCTATAAAAAATTAAGTGCTTAGTATTTTGTAAATACAGTTCCTTTTTACAACTTAATAAACAAGGAATTAATTTCAAATTAGGGGACAAGACTTCTCCTTTTAATCTCTTCCCATATAAAATATCTATAAATAGCCTCTGCACTTTAGATTGTTATTGTACAAAGTAAAAATGTATGAACTTACTGAAATTAGAGTTTTAGACATTCCTAATTTAGGCATGCGAAAACACTACATATGTTTTATCAGGCATCTGTTTATGTGAAATGCTTACATGAATTAAAAACACTTAAATCTAAATAGTAAAACATTCCCAACTTCAGGAATATGTTCATTTAACAAATGTTTTAAACTGAATAACTGCCAGACACTTATGAAATCTTCTGAACTAGCAGTTGAAACAGCTAAAGGAAAGTGACTCAGTATAACCACTGAAGATAACATGCTTCTACAGTCATGGCCAAAAGTATTGAGAATGACACAAATATTATTATATTCACGTGATCTACTGCCCTCTGGTTTTCATGTGTGTATGTCAGATGTTGCCATCACATACAGAAATACAATTGCAATCATATTATGAGTAACAAAAGCTTTTAATGACAGTTAGAATGAGTTAATGCAGCAAGTCAATATTTGCAGTGTTGACCCCTCTTCTTCAGGACCTCTGCAATTTTCCCTGGCATGCTCTCAATCAACTCCTGACTGATAGCAGTCCATTCTTGCACAATCAAAACTTGCATTTTGTCAGAATTCCTAGGTTTTTGTTTGTCCACCCATCTCTCGATGATGGACCACAAGCTTTCAATGGGATTAAGATCAGAGGAGTTTCCAGGCCATGGACCCAAAATCTTTTTTCCCCGGGCCAGTTAAATATCACCTTTGCTTTATGGCAAGGTGCTCCATCATGCTGGAAAAGGCATTGTTCATCACCAAACTGCTCTTGGGTGGTTGGGAGAAGTTGCTCTCAGAGGACATTCTGATACCATTCTTTATTCATGGCTGTGTTTTTAGGTAAGCCAGTGATAGAGCCGACTCCCTCAGCTGAGAAGCAACCACACACATGAATGGTTTCAGGATGCTTTACAGTTGGCATGAGACAAGACTGGTGGTAGTGCTCACCTCGTCTTCTCCAAACAAGCTGTTTTCCAGATGTCCCAAACAATTGGAAAGGGGATTAATCAGAGAAAATGACTTTACCCCAGTCCTGGCCCTTGCTGGTCTTTCTTGGGCGCCCTGGAGCCTTTTTGGCAACAATGGAACCTCTCTCCTTGAAGTTCTTGATAATGCGTTAGATTGTTGACTGAGGTGCAATCTTTCCAGCTGCGATTCTCTTTCCTGTTAGGCCATTTCTGTACAGTGCAATGATGACTTCCCGTGTTTCTTTAGAGATAACCATGGTTCAAAGAAGAGAAACAAATATGCCAAGCACCAGCCTCTTTTTAAAGTGTCCAGTGGTGTCATTCTTACCTAATAGTGACAGATTGATCTCCAGCCCTGTCCTCATCACCACCCACACCTGTGTTAATGGAGCAATCACTAAAACGATGTTAGCT
>NW_015152014.1:0-2164 GCF_000732505.1 Cyprinodon variegatus | reverse complement strand
CTATCAGTGATCCCCTCGGAGGAAATCGTTGAAGGGAATTCAGTGACTTTGAACTGCAGCAGTGATGCCAACCCTAAAGCTAATTACACCTTATACAGACAACTTGGAGATCAAAATCATGAAATATTCCCAGACACACAAGCTGTATTCAGCCCCATTCAGGTGTCTGACTCAGGATCTTATCGATGCAAAGCTGAAAATGAGCTTGGAATGAACATGTCTACTTCTATTCAGATTGATGTGAAATGTGAGTAAAATACCACCAAGAAATAAATATAATATTATTAAATGGAAAAGTTTCTAAAAGCAGAAATGCTGCTGATGTAATTCTCTGAGTCGGAACAGAGAAGGAAGTCGAAAAGATTTTCTAAAATATTTCAGTGTGAGATTGTGGTTATTTAACATTTATTTATTGCTTTTTTTATCCCCATGACCAGTTAATCTTTGCTTCCCATAATTGAATGACTGTCTTAAATATATCAGAATATTTTATTTGCCATTCCAGTAGGGCAAGTTGAGTTTTGGTACAGTCCATCCAAAAAAAGACAAAAACAAAGAGCTAAGCAGGGCAGACAGGGGAAGGGGCAGGATGCAAAGAAAATGCCTCCTCCTCCTCCACTGAGAGCAAGTCAGAGGAAGAGGTTATGTTTTATTATGTACGAACATTGAATAGGCTCTTTTCTTTATCCAGCCCTGTTTATGGCAAGATGTGACCTGATAAAGGCTCTCTAACCTGTAGAGCCAGTTTCTAGTTCATTCCTTTGTATCGAAGAGCTGATGAGTCAATTGTAGTAAAGTTTTTCTTTGTCAGGGTTAGAACAGATTTAGACCACAGCTTTGGACACGTCTCTTTCTGCAACTTCTCATTCTTGCAAGAATTGAAACTAGAAAAACTCTCCGAGCACACAGATCTCCGCCAAGCAGCAAATTTGACTCCTTATTGCGATCAGCAGATTAAAAGCATGGCTAACCTGTCCTGTGTCTTTCTCTGCAGTATAATACTTCTGCACCTTTTGAGTACCATGCTGAAGCTGTCAATAGTCACTGCTGCCACCATCTAGTTTAGAGACGAACTGCTTGTTCCGCCAAATGTTAAAGAATCCTTTAAAAAAATTCCTGCATCAGGATTATGATGTGGATCTGTGCCAAAATGTAACTAATTGTTTCTTGGACTGATGTGCACCTTTGGTACAAATGTCATTAAAGTCTGTTCATTAATTATAAAATGGTCCTGTACGCAGACAGAGAAGCAGAAACATGACCTCTACAGCGTAATAAGGTAATAATCAGTGGTGACTGGATGGGGATCCTAAATCTCTTTTTTGTTAACTGAAAGTGATTTTTTTTTTAACCCAGCAGCACTTCACGTCTCGTACAAGGAGGGGCATGCGTCACATGAAACTTCAGGACAAAACTTAATTATCGAAAACATACAACAAGAACACAGTGGAGATTATCACTGTAAAGTCCAGAACTGTTGGGATCTGGAGGTCTGTCCACCATCCTCCAGCAGAGAGCGCCCTAGGTCTCCTGGAGCTGAGCTGACGACCACACCTGCGGCTCATCAGTCATCAGGAGACCAGCATATAAGCAACGGCAGAACTACACTCCAGCGCCGGAGTGTTAAGCCAGTTATGGTTAGCGAAGCCTGAGCCAACCAGCCTGTCTGATTCTCTGACTCCCCTGAAACCAGAACCTGAACCTAATCAGTTTTTGTCTTCTCTGCTTCTTAGGAAGAGACCTGACTGAACCCTGGAACTCTGGAAGAGTTTTCTCTGCTGAAATCTACCTGCCAGCTCTCAGGAGCTCACCTGAAGAACCTAACTGTCTGAACCTGCCTGCCCGCCCTCAAGAAGAGGATCGGAAGAAACTCTGGACCTGAACACTGATAAGTCTGAAGTTGAGCCCTGCCGTTGCTTAGCCCTCTGCCAACTACTAGCCTCTGGACCCTCCTGGTTCCCTACCTCTGCTGCTAGCTTGAATCACGTCACAGGTACAGACCTGCTCAATTCCTCTGACAAGATCAACCACATCCTGGCTAACCAAACTGTCCCTCTCTACAGAGAACCCTGTGTGACCAGTCCCGGATCTGTTTCCCAGCATCTATCAATTAACATTGTCTTTGTTTCAATAAACAGTCAAACTTTTCATCTGCCTACGTTGT